>NC_085864.1:47807838-47865338 GCF_034702125.1 Engraulis encrasicolus
TACCCTGAGCATGGTACCGTCCCGCTGCACTGCTCCCCTTGGGGCGCCATTGGGGGCTGCCCCCTTGCACGGGTGAAGCATAAATGCAATTTCGTTATGTGTAGTGGAGTGCTGTGTCACAATGACAATGGGAGTTGGAGTTTCCCAGTTGGGATTTCACTTTCACATATCTATAGACCCTCTCCCTAGAGTAATCAACACCCAATTCCCCCCAATCCAGAGTGCAGCCTCTCCAGGGGTGTCCAGGGCACTGAGAGGGTAAGAGGATTGCTGCTGCAGCTACAAGAAAGCCAGTGAGGGCCGTGCCCAGGCTTAGAGACTCCAGCGAGGGCCGTCCCCAGGCTTAGAGACTCCAAGAAAAGAGATTACTGCTCAGTCATGGAGGCCGAGGAGATCAGTGTGTAGTTATTGGGGCTGAGGAGGTGAGTTGATCTTATCTTACCATTGTGAGCTGGCTCTGGCCCGAAAGTGGGCCAGAACTGGGCTGTGTGTGTGTGTGTGTGTGTGTGTGTGTGTGTGTGTGTGTGTGTGTGTGTGTGTGTGTGTGTGTGTGTGTGTGTGTGTGTGTGTGTGTGTGTGTGTGTGTGTGTGTGTGTGTGTGTGTGTGTGTGTGTGTGTGTGTGTGTGTGTGTGTGTGTGAGAGTGTGTGTCTGTGGAGGAGGGCAGTAGGTGTTATAAGCTCAAGGGCCAGAGTCTTACCTTGTGTGGAACAGTCATGGGCCTTGGCTCCTCTGGTAGCCAGCACATTGGCCATCCTCAGGCATTTTCTGTGGATGTTCTATTAACAGCACGAGAGGGGATCGGAGGCCGGGTGAAATGTTTTCATTCACAGCACATTTTCAAGAAGTAACAGTGCAAGATTACAAATTATTTTTCTGCATACTGTTGCATTATTTGACTTTCCTGCAGTATTTTCTCGACTTCCAAACATAATTATACAGTGAAGGCTAAGTGCATATGGAGCAGATCTCATGCAGTCCCAATTCTGACATCATTTGTCGATTATGATTGAAATCCTGCACTTAACAATGTAAGCAAAAGCTTACGAAGAGCACACCTGTCTCCTTAAACAACACATAGCGTGGCAAATGAAAACTAAGTGAAAATGCTGGTGTATTCATTCCCTCACTGATTGAATGATCCTCAAGGGCCGATTTGCCAAACTTCCATAAAGAGTTTTCGGTAAAGTCAAACAATGGTGGAAAGGATGAGAGGATGGAGGAGGAGGAAGGCTAACTCATGCCAGTCAGAATCAGCAGTCAGCTGACACAAGCAAACATTACCGAGAGCCTGCCTGTTTGAAGGGAATTACTCTAGCATTTATTTAATGAGCTCAAGGTTATGCACACACAGAGCACCATCCAAAAGAAATATGAAAATCGAGCCATAAAAGGAGCATAATACGTGCTTCCATTCTTGTGAGCTGTTCTGGTTTGGGTTTTGGATTTAATATTCATTGTTATGTGTTGTTCTTCCAACATAATAGCTACATCATTATGTTTGGTTTAACGACTTATAATTTGAATGGATAAGTGAATCAACTAAATGAAGAAAGCCATAAATAGCCAAACTAACGGGAATAAATTGATTTATCTGTGAAGTTTGCAAGCTATTTAGTACATTGTTGCACCAATTTCCCTGGTGGCTGTTCCAACAGCAGGTTTGAAACGCATCATATGAGCATTAGGGCCGAGTGGAGGCAGCCGAGTGGGCAGTGGTGTGGGCGAGAACTCCTGAATGATGAGAGTGGCCTTGCCCTCTACACACACTCTCATCTCCATACACTCACAGAGGAGAGAGAGAGAGAGAGAGAGAGAGAGAGAGAGAGAGAGAGAGAGAGAGAGAGAGAGAGAGAGAGAGAGAGAGAGAGAGAGAGAGAGAGAGAGAGAGAGAGAGAGAGAGAGAGAGAGAATAATTCAATAGTGTTCTATCACTTATGATTCAATAATGTTTCTCAATTGCAGAAGAGTTACAGACAGATAAGTTATTTTTCCAGCTATGCAGCCAGTCATGGTTGTCAGACGAAATGGATGATGGAATGAAGTATGCAATAAACGCCTGTGAAAAAGAAATGGGAGAGATGCCCTAGGAACGAAAATAGGCACTACCGTCCACTGGGGGCGGATTTCTCAAAGATTTGAGAGAAACACCATATGAGGAGGCGCTTTTCAGAAGGTGTCAGAACATCAGCATGCAGCAGCATGACGGTGTCTGAGTAATCAGCTCAAAATTCAGTCATGACTCACACCAAGAGATGTTTTATGAATTGTAATAGAGTAAGTAAAAAAAGACCTCTGAAGCGGGAATGTGACATGAATTATACAAACAAATGGATTTTGGTTGTCACATATTCAGTACATAAAATCTGGCAACCATTTGTCCTGGTTGTGCTGATGGATACATAGCCTACGTATGCCTCCCCACTCCCAGTGTTCGCATTCACCCAAGCAGGTGTGCCAAATGACAGTCTACACAGAGCTGTATGGAGAACATGTCTGATTTCCAAAGAAAACACATGAAAACTGCCATACTTGCACAAGGATATGTGACAAGAGCGTCGGTGTTACAAACACAGCCTACTACATTTTAGGCCATGGGCGATGCACACGTTCCTGACATTCAATGTCACATACAGTATATGGCAAGAAAGAGGAGAATTTTTACTGAGCCTCAAACTCAGTGACTTGAAGCAAAAGCTACTGCTAGTTTTGTAGAGATAGCATGGCATGAGGGGGCAGCACGGAGGGGAGGCTGCATACTGAATCATAGGGTGCATTCCAATATGCACACTCCCGTCCTCCACTTGTGCTTGTGGCATCGCCCCGCCTCCTGGCTCCTCCTCCGTTGAGAAAAAAAAAAAGTTTCCCAGCTGTCAGCCTAGCCACAACAACTTTTGGTGGACTTTTTTTTCATTCACCATCCCAGTTGCAAATGAGAAAATGACATTAGAATTGTGATTTTGCAATCTATTGAATTAATTTTCATCATCATCATCATGAGGTCACAAGCAGGCCAACTGAGCAAAGGAGGACAGAAGTCCGCAGATTGGAATCCACCCATAGATGCTATTGCTGCTAACTTCTTATCCCACCATATTGGTTACCTGATGTGTGGCACTATCTTGTCATATTGGAAACTGGAAAGAGAGATCGCTTCACCTGCATGATTGGCTGAACCTGGTTGTTTGGTTTGATGGACTGAACTCACAGGTTGTAAGGAAGGCGAGAACGCAAAGGAAAATTTGTCATTCGTTCAGTCCACTCCTCCATGATTTTTTTTCTTCAGAATTCAAACCTGTTATCTTTACCCATTAGACTACCGTAACACATTTCGGGTGTACAATAATGCACCTTGAGCAGACAGAATAGTTTGAGAACGTGAGGACTCCCTAAAAGCGTAGAGTAGATTCGAAAGAGCTGGATTAATGTTATTGGAGTTGAAGTTCAGATCAGGTTGACAGGATGGTATAGTTTAATAGACCTGTGCTGGATATAATTGCAACTTGAAACTTAGGACTTGGTGTGCAATGTCTTGGCAAACATAGTGACTGTTTCTCAATGTCAGGTGTTCTAGCCTTGCTCGGACGTGAGACGCCTATGGTTGGATACTTCGCGGAGTTCACTGAAGAGCATCCAATCACTAGGCATTTTACGTCCTAGCAAGGCTAGAACACTTGACAATGAGAAACAGTCACAGTTTGGTTAAGAGAAAAAGAAAAGACCATTTCCCCTTATAGATCAATGAACGGAAACAGCTTTTAAAGTCTTTATTGCCAGACTGCTTGCTGAATCTCTCCAGGCAGTTTAATAGCAATATCTATTCCAACAGATGTGGAGGTGAACAGCATTGACAGTAATGACTCAATATTACATTTTAAACATCAGAGAATATCCAGTCAGGTCATGCTGAGAATATTAGAATCGACCCGGCAAAGTATTTTATTCTCAGCATGAATTTAATTATTTAATAAATGGATTACATTTTTTTGTGCAACAAACTAACAGTATTCAACATTAAGATGGTCTTGCACAACTATGTGCCAGGGATTAAATTGATATGAATCACATTTCATGACATTTGGCAGACACTTTCATCAAAAGTGGATTACAATCGAGGACATAATTAGCATAAAACATGTGTGCAAAATATACAGAACAATAAGTGCAGATGCTAAGTAGGTTTAGTTGTGTTTATTTTTTCTCAAGCAGGCATACATTAGCACAGGGTTAAAGTGATACTGTCCCATCTTTGGAAATCCTCCTGTACTTTCAACCGTTCTCTGTGTATGGCAGTGCACATTTTACCTCCAAGTTAGCAGTTAACATTGAGTTAGCTGGCGGCTAACTGGTCTCATAGGACTCAATGTTAACTGCTAGCTTGGATGTAAAATTTGCACTGCCATACCCAGAGAACTGTTGAAAGTACAACAGAAAGAACTGCAAAACCCTATTATTTAAGTCAAGGGGAGGTGTCAAATAAGCTTATTTCCAAAATGGGGCAGTATCACTTTAAGTATAGTACACACAGCCAACATGCCTAAATCACACCAGATATATTTTGCATTGACCCCATTGCAATAGCTCTCGGGTCTGCCAAAGAGGATGTTAATTCATCACCTCATTGTACCTCTTTGCATCATCTTTCATGAGCAGGAAGTAAGTGTAGGCGTGGGGGCCCTGTGGCATAGATAGACTGGGCACGGATGGCTGGGCATCCAGTCAAGCCTGGTTTTGTCTGTTTAGACTTAAATGTAGCCCTTTATCATACACTCCCCACCTCTACAGACAGACAGACAGACAGACACACACACACACACACACACACACACAGACAGACATTCGTCTCAGTCCATACACACACCCACACCCTGGCCACATCTCCCGAGATCCACATATACGTGTATATTCTGCACACATTGCCTCAATGCCGCTCTCTGGAAGGCCAGAGCTACGTGAAATCGGTTAGGCAGTTAGTCACACTTTATTCACCAGCACAGGGACAGAGACAGAGGAGGATCATTATGGCAAAGAAACAAATAAATAGAGGCCTTATCTGTCTGCCTCAGTGTTCCTAATCACATTTATGTCAGTGTTGTTCTCTTCAAACAGATGCACTCTGTCCTTTATGTCTTTTGAGGCTGCTAAAAAACCCTTGTGAAGCATTTGCTGAAATTGGATGGCAAACGCCACTAGCGTTTGGCGATGTTTTTTATTTGTTTCTTTTTTTTGTTTTACTTGGGCATGTTTTATTTATTTATTTATTTGTTTGTTTGTCTTTGCTTTTCCTTTACTACTCTGGAGCTAGAGAAGAGAACAGAGCCAGTGTGAAGCCACGCCATGCAGTCCCATGGGAGAGTGCCTGTTATCACATCACACACTGTGACAAGGACAAAACTACATGAGCAGGTGTTGCTACTTCCACTGTGGAGGACAAAACAACACAAGCAAGTGTTGCTACCTCTTCTGTGGAGAGGCCAAGACAAGTGAGAGCTGCAACATCAACATTGTATTACTAAGAGCATCCCCTCACCTGCCTTGACTCACACATGAAGTTAAAGGTGCACTGTGTAAGATGTTTAGTTGTTTATTTCCAGAATTCATGTTACTCATTCACTAATGTTACCTTTTTCATGAATACTTACCACCACCATCAAATTCTAAGTATGGGAAAATTGCATTGGCCTAAAGTATTCATTTCACTGGCACTAAGAAGCCAAGCGGAAGTCTTGAAAAACAATCCCACACCAAAAATCCTCCACCACCAAATTTCGCAGTCCAAAACTGTACCGTTCTCCTGCCAACCTTAAACACCAAGACTTGTCCATCAGATTGCCAGATGAAAAAGCATCATTCATCACTGTACATATCTCCACTTCTCTGAGTCTACCACTTTGTGGCTGAGTTTTCTGTTGTTCCCAAACTCTTCGATTTCCTTTTAATAAAGTTGTCAGTTGAGTGTGGAATATTTAGGAGAGAGAAATGTAATAACTGGATTTGTTGCATAGGTGGCATCCTATGTCAGTTCCATGTTTGAATTCCCTAAGCCCCTGAGAGAGGCTCTTTCATTCACAAATGTTTGTAAAAACAGGAAAGCAGAAGGTCCCAGGCACTCAGAGGTGTATTTCGGCATTTTAATTTCAATTATGAGTAGCCACAGATAATAAAGGCTTTTTAATATACCTCCTTCTTCGGACTGATTCACGTCTGAGTGCCTGGGACCTTTCCTAATTCTGGATTTCCCAACCCCAAGAGCACCATTTTGGACTTTTTTTTCCACACACATGAGCGCCGGGTTGACTTCTCTCTGTTTGTAAAAACAGTCTGCATGCCTAGGTGCTTGATTTTCTACACCTTTGGCCAGGCCAAGTGATTAGGACACTTGATTCTGATCATTTGGACGGTTGACAGAATAGTTTTGGTAATATAGTGTATTACTATTATAGTAATATGATAACATTTTGTAGTACACATTCAGACTTTAGAAATGTGTGTAAAGTTCCTGTGAGCTGGCTGTATGTGAAGGTCAGAGGACTGATGTGGGAGTGACACACCCTGACCTTTAGTAAAGCACCCCAGGGGCGCTGCCAGAAATTTTGGGCCCCATGAAAAATTTGAATTTTGAGCCCCCTTAAGGGCCCTTTTCAGTGCTGTCAGTGCTTGGGCCCTTAGAATCTGTATCACCCCCACCTAGCGAGAGCCATGAAATCCCCCATGACTAACTACCAGCCGCACCATTCATCATTCAGAAATGCTGACTCATCATGTTTCAAAAAGCCAAGAGTTTATTGAACCAACAAGCAAGCTTCTATTTTACAGATTTTGCAATAATATGGAATTATGCTGTACAACATTGCCAATAACCCTACAGGAGAAATCTTTCAAAACCTACTTTGCATTTTAAATATGTACAGTATTTCTGTACATCCCCAAAGCTATCCTGTGTGTTTGTGTTTGTGTGTCTTGAATGAACACGAGTAGACCCTCCAGACGAGGCTTTGTTTTGTCTGTAGTTGGAGCTGAGACATGCCAATTACTCCTAATGATAGGCAGTAGAGAGAAAGAGAGAGAGAAAGAGCAAAAGAGAGAGAGAGAGAGAATTGTGAAAGAGAGAGATGGAAAGAGAGAGAGAGAGAAATGTTAACGAAAGGGAATGCATGGAATGCATGCACGTTTTACTGAAATATCTACATATAAAATACAATATATAAAAATAATATTATACCTGTTTTTCTTTTCATTAGATGTGCCCCCTTAAAAAAACATTGGGCCAACCTCGGCCCCCCTGGCAATTTTGGTCTAGAACCTCCACTATCGTGCCTGTGCCCATTCCCGCACCTAATCACAAACCGGCCAGCGTATTCACGCCTCAGATTTTAACCGGAAAGTTGGTTCACCGTGCGAACTGAAAAACACTTGCTTTTTCTCCACAAACCATGACGACAACGTGGACGTCAGCAGGTTCATCCGGGTAACACAGTCATGTGCGAGGACACATCAACTGGTTAGCAACAATTCTTTCAGGAAACGGGGTCCAGGTCGGCCTGAAAACAGTATGACAAACTGAAAGCCTCTCGGACCTGCACACTCATTTTGTCACTGGTGCCACTGAAATGGGGTGACATCAAAGCCACTCTGCCCTGTGATTCTTTTTTTTTGTGGATATATTTGTTGGTCTTTTTTTACTTTATTTATTTTATTTTATTTATTTACTTTATGACAGTATAGTGAAGATGGTGACAGGAAGCAAGTGGGGAGAGATAGACAGGGAAGGACCGGCAAAGGACCCGGGCCGGGAATCGAACCCAGGTCGGCCGCATAGCCGAGCGCCCTACCGTTAGGCCACGGTAGGGCCAGCCCCGTAATAATTGAACATGTCCTGCCTGCATCCCATCAGATACAAGATACAGGAAATAAGCCAGGGCTCCTATCAGTGCTTGGGCCCTTAGAATCTATACCACTTTCCCCCCCCCTAGCGGCCCCCATGTGTTTGTGCCTGTGTGTGTGTGTGTGCACGCGCACATGCTTTTCCCATGGCAGGAACAGACAGGAACGGCAAAGGAATAGCCTACTGCATGTGAATTTATCAAATTTCTTCCGGTCTCTGAAGTGCTTTGTATTCTTCTTTTTAAGCACCCCAGGTAGCAGGGTAGACAAAAAGGATGTTTTAAAGTCATGCTTGTAAGGCTTGCATATGCCCTGCACCATTTGGTTTTCCAGGTTTTGAGAAAAAAGGGATTCCATTTATATGAGAAAACATGACCTGAGGGTAGAACTAGTGGTAGATTTACAAAATCTTTTCAAAAATCCTCCCCTGTTCCTATGAGCAAGTTCACATTAAAGTTCAGGTAGGAAACAGCCGGGGAGCAATGTGCTGATTCACTTGAATGGGAACAGTGAAACAACTCTTTATCACTGGTAAACGACAACACAATCTCCTCTACAAACATCTACACATATACTTTCCATTAAAAACAAGCCCAAGAGGAAATAGAATAAGTAGAAATTCATGAAAGGAACTTCCAAAAAAAATGAGGAGAAGAAGAAGAACATACTAAGACATTAACACAGCATCTCTAAGAAAAATCTAAGTAATTCAATAATGTATTCAGTAGTTGTGGAGTGAGTCAACAACTGTTTTTTCCATCAACAACAAAATAATGTGTGAGGACCGACCAAAATGTCCTCACAAACACAAATGTCCTCACAGTAAAGGTGAAATGACCGATTGTGGTCCTCAAAATAGTGGTTAAACACACACACGCACGCACGCATACACACACACACACACACACACACACACACACACACACACACACACACACACACACACACACACACACACACACACGCACGCACGCATACACACACACACCATGCTAAACTGTGCCCTGCCCAAAACATTCCCTAAGCCTAACCTGTCAGTAAACAAACGTTTTTGCACCTTTTATTTTTTCCATCAACATCAAAACAACACGTGAGGACCGATCAAAATGTCCTCACAAACACAAATGTCCTCACAGCAAAGGTGAAATTGTGGTCCTCAAAATAGTGGTTTAACAAGTACACACACACACACACACACACACACACACACACACACACACACACACACACACACACACACACACACACACACACACACACACACACACACACACACACCATAGCCACCAGGTGACAGAGTCCCGCCACCACAAGTGTGAGACGTTTGGGTGTTGAGAGTTGAGGCCTTAGGTAGTGAACAGCTGCCACGCTACTTCAGGGTGGAGAGGGGATAGCAGGCTGCATTCTCACCTCTGCCTGCCTCTCTTCTCTGCTGTAAAACTTTCAGTTGTGGGGGGGTGCTGTGTCGCAGCGCGCTAAGCCCCCCACATTTGGGCTGCCCACCCCGTAGGGACCCCGGTTCGAGTCCGGACGGGGTCATTTCCCAATCCTGCCCCGTGTCTCTCCCACTCATTTCCTGTCTGCATCTCCTACTATCCTATCAATAAAAGGCAAAAAACCCTAATATATATATATATATATATAAAACTTTCAGTTGTAAGCCTTGTCATGTACAGCTGCCACACTACTTCAGGGTGGAGAGTAGATAGCAGGCTGCATTCTCACCTCTGCCTGCCTCTACCCTGCTGTAAAGCCAGGCTCAAACTACACGACTAGCGATAGTGTGTCCGATTTTGGCGTCGGGGTGCACCGCACACTAGAAGAGAATCGCAACTGTCAATCTTGTCGCTGCTCGCAGCCACCGAGACAATGCCCAACGTTCTATTTCCAGTTGCAAATATCAAACACTGTTTGATTTCTACGATTTGCGATCTGCGAGTCTTTGAGCTGCCAAAGTTCTATCTTAGAACGTCGCTCTCTTTCCCAACAATCGCTTGCGATGGTCCTGGGGGGTAACGTTCCAGCGATTGTCGCAAGGGGGGTTTTCAGCCGAGAATCGGCGCGATAGTCGTGTAGTTTTAGCCAGGCTTAAAACTTCCATTTTTATGCTTTGGCATGCCCAACGAACCTCAGCTTTCTCAGATTTCCTCTTTTCTCCTTTTTTATTCTGTTCTTATATCTTTCTGCCTCTGCCTCTCTATATATTTGTCTTTGCTCTCTTGCGTCTCCTAACACTCATAGAACAGATAGCAGGCTACATCCTCACCTCTGCCTGCCTCTCTCCCCTGAGTAAAACATTGCAGTTTTATGCTTTGGCATGTCCACCGAATTTCAGTTTCAACACACTGCCCTCCTCATTCTCTGCCTTTCCTGCTCCACATCTGTTCAGGTCTCTTGATCAGTGCAACCTTCATATCTTTCTGCTTCTCCCCTTCCTTATATTGTTTTCTTTGCTCTCTTGCGTCTCCTACAACACATATAGACATAAAAAAATAGGGTCATTTCACGTGAAATCAGACACTTTGGGACCCGACCGACCCGGATTTCAATCATACTTGGTGTGCCTTTTCAGTAGCAAGGTAGCACCCCAGAACTGCATTGGTTTGAATCTGACACTAATATTCAGGGAGAAACAGACTAGGGAAGGTTCACATGTGAGGGTAGGACACTATACATTCAGCCTTGAATATATCAGTCAGTGTTAGTCACAAAAAGATGCCTGTGGTGTTGTTTGAAAGCTCTTTTCTGGCTCTACATATTACACAATCACCTTGGAATACAACTACCCTCAGAATATGAATTATGATAAATTGAAAAATTAAAAATTGAATATCTAAAAAACTCATATTTTAAAATGGCCAGTTCCTTGTCCAAACGTAGCCGGCAATGTCATGAGCAGCACCTAAAATGCTGGTGTTCGGTTTGTTATTCATTTCAGAGAGAAGTTGACTCACAAATATGGCATCATACAGACCACTTACTAATAATATGGTAATACCATAGTAGCATCACATGACAAAACAAAAACAAAACAAAAATGGTCAGTGTCCATGGTCCCAGGTTTCAGAAACTAAGGCAGATGTCCATTTATACACACCAAATGATGATATGTGAATGTTTGAACATTCCTTCTCTGTGTACCTGTGCCATCTTCCCTTTACCGTACTTTAAAGAGATAATCAATGGCTACACTCTCATTTTGTACTCTACCAGTGCATTTGAAGCAGCAGCTGTGTCTTTTGTAGATAATGTATAAGTACGTCCCGTTGCAGTTACAGGTTCCACTACCAAAAGCACATCCTGATGATCCATGACAAGTCTATCTGGTCTGAAGGGAAAAGTGAAGGATGGAAATGGTCCATGAGGATGCAGGAAGTTCAGTTTCACCTCTCCAGTGCTCGGCATACATTCCTCAGCACATGCTAGCCACCAGTTGCCATCATATACAGCTACAACATACCCTTTGATGCTTGAAAATGTAACACATTCCTTTACTGAGCTCACTCTTTCAACTCTGCCTTCTCTGAATGCTCAAAATGGCCTAACTTCCACTGTGTCCATTGACAATGGGCAGAAGCTGTGTAGTTTTTGAGTACCTGGAATAGTTCTTGCAGATTCAAACCTTTTCAACAGGTTCTCAGCTTCATGATGGTACATCTCTGTTGTGGCAAACTGGCAATGGATGTTCTTGACATTATCCTTGACAAATTCAAACAGTTGGTATGGCGTTACAATTTAATTGTCAATAGGACGTTGCAGACTTGCTCGTGCAGCAAGCCATTTAACTGTCCCTCCAACGCCATCACATGGACCTTTGCCATGTGATGTGGCAAAAAAGTGCCACTCTGCAGGTATGTGAAAATCTGCCTCGTGGTGGCACAAATTTGTTGTGTTTTTAAGGTTCTTATATTGTGCAGGAAGTCTGCAACGTCCTATTGACAATTAAATTGTAACGCCATACCAACTGTTTGAATTTGTCAAGGATAATGTCAAGAACATCCATTGCCAGTTTGCCACAACAGAGATGTACCATCATGAAGCTGAGAACCTGTTGAAAAGCTTTGAATCTGCAAGAACTATTCCAGGTACTCAAAAACTACACAGCTTCTGCCCATTGTCAATGGACACAGTGGAAGTTAGGCCATTTTGAGCATTCAGAGAAGGCAGAGTTGAAAGAGTGAGCTCAGTAAAGGAATGTGTTACATTTTCAAGCATCAAAGGGTATGTTGTAGCTGTATATGATGGCAACTGGTGGCTAGCATGTGCTGAGGAATGTATGCCGAGCACTGGAGAGGTGAAACTGAACTTCCTGCATCCTCATGGGCCATCTCCATCCTTCATCAGGATGTGCTTCTGGTAGTGGAACCTGTAACTGCAACGGGACGTACTTATACATTATCTACAAAAGACACAGCTGTTGCTTCAAATGCACTAGTAGAGTACAAAATGAGAGTGTAGCCATTGATTATCTCTTTAAAGTACGGTAAAGGGAAGATGGCACAGGTACACAGAGAAGGAATGTTCAAACATTCACATATCATCATTTGGTGTGTATAAATGGACATCTGAAACCTTTCTGAAACCTGGGACCATGGACACTGACCATTTTTGTTTTGTTTTTGTTTTGTCATGTGATGCTACTATGGTATTACCATATTATTAGTAAGTGGTCTGTATGATGCCATATTTGTGAGTCAACTTCTCTCTGAAATGAATAACAAACCGAACACCAGCATTTTAGGTGCTGCTCATGACATTGCCGGCTACGTTTGGACAAGGAACTGGCCATTTTAAAATATGAGTTTTTTAGATATTCAATTTTTAATTTTTCAATTTATCATAATTCATATTCTGAGGGTAGTTGTATTCCAAGGTGATTGTGTAATATGTAGAGCCAGAAAAGAGCTTTCAAACAACACCACAGGCATCTTTTTGTGACTAACACTGACTGATATATTCAAGGCTGAATGTATAGTGTCCTACCCTCACATGTGAACCTTCCCTAGTCTGTTTCTCCCTTAATATTAGTGTCAGATTCAAACCAATGCAGTTCTGGGGTGCTACCTTGCTACTGAAAAGGCACACCAAGTATGATTGAAATCCGGGTCGGTCGGGTCCCAAAGTGTCTGATTTCACGTGAAATGACCCTATTTTTTTTATGTCTGAGTGTTGTAGGAGACGCGAGAGAGCAAAGAAAACAATATAAGGAAAGGGAGAAGCAGAAAGATATGAAGGGTGCACTCATCAAAGAGACCTGAACAGATGTGGAGCAGGAAAGGCAGAGAATGAGGGTGTTGAAACTGAAATTTGGTGGACATGCCAAAGCATAAAACTGCAATGTTTAACTCAGGGGAGAGAGGCAGGTAGAGGTGAGAATGCAGCCTGCTATCTGTTCTATGAGTGTTGTGGGAGACGCAAGAGAGCAAAGAAAAATATATAGAGGTGAGAGGCAGAAAGATATAAGAACAGGATAAAAAAAGGAGAAAAAGAACAGCTGAGATTCGTTGGGCATGCCAAAGGATAAAAATGGAAGTTTTAAGCCTGGCTAAAACTACACGACTATCGCGCCGATTCTCGGCTGAAAACCCCCCTTGCGACAATCGCTGGAACGTTACCCCCCAGGACCATCGCAAGCGATTGTTGGGAAAGAGAGCGACGTTCTAAGATAGAACACCACAGGCATCTTTTTGTGACTAACACTGACTGATATATTCAAGGCTGAATGTATAGTGTCCTACCCTCACATGTGAACCTTTCCTAGTCTGTTTCTCCCTTAATATTAGTGTCAGATTCAAACCAATGCAGCTCTGGGGTGCTACCTTGCTACTTAAAAGGCACACCAAGTATGATTGAAATCCGGGTCGGTCGGGTCCCAAAGTGTCTGATTTCACGTGAAATGACCCAATAGCCTGACCTAACCGCATCATGACAGCCATGGCCATGTCTACCAGGGCTGAGTGTTAACTGCCAATACCTGTAATTTTCAAGTGCCTCTGCACGACATCACCGAAACAAGAGCAAATCAAAACCTCTCGAGATGAATAGGTTCAAAAACGACACTATAGGGTGCATTGCAAACACAAACTTTGAATGGTGTTCCAGGCATATAAAACAACATATCAAACAACATAATGAACACAGCAAATTCAGATGGTGCTATTTTATTTTATTTATAAATCTTACAATGCATAGGAAGAGAGATTCACATCTTTCTATCAAAATGTGATATGATTTGGTCTCAGATTGCATATTGTGATGTTGCATCATGCAGCAGCATGATGTGTACATGACAGATTGTCAATCAGAGTAAAGACATTCTTTAGTTTCTTGCAATAGATGAAAGCAACCTGACAAAGACATGTTGTTGTGGAGAGAGATGTCATCTCACTGCACCTGACGTCTCCGTATCTCATGTGAATTATTCTACAGTCTAATGCAAATCAGGAAGTGGTTGACTGACAGCTGCTGATAGAGATCTGTTGTTTTCATCTCTATTACAGTGGTGTCTCAGTGGACCAAACAGCTGTTACCTTGAAGGGAAGACTAGGTAAGGAAATTCCCCCGGTCTCACAGTAAGATTCAGATTGAGCAGGCAGACTGTTTGTGTGTGTGTGTGTGTGTGTGTGTGTGTGTGTGTGTGTGTGTGTGTGTGTGAGAGCATGCATGTTTATGTCAATATTTGGGTTTGTGAGTATCTGTGTCTGTGAATGCTGCTGTTTTGTGCCAAACGCGTGTCTTGGTGATGTGTGGCAGTGCTGCTGGTGTGTGGTGATAAGTAGCAAAGGGGAACCCTGAGGTCTCTATTGCAGTAGCTGCTGGTGTGTGGTGATATACAGCTCCAGGCCTTTTTATTAGAATACCATGAAAAAGTTGATTTATTTCCATAATTCCATCAATAATGTTAAACTGTCATGGATTGTAGATTCATGGCCCAGTTTTTTAACTATTCCAATCATTATTTTGTTTCTTTTTATATACGTTGGCCTTCCAGCTCAAAAAACCCATGAATTGGGGAATTCGCATTATTAGAATATTGTTATAAAATCACATTTTTCTTCATCAAAATTCGGGTCACATTAAATCAGTTGAAATTTGGTACTTTCTACATAACATGCAATGGTCAATACTTGGTTAGGACATTCTCTGTCTTCATAATGGCCATGATGCGTTTAACATTGAAGTCAATGGCAAAAACAGTGCATGGGAGTTATGGAAGCCCAGATATCATTGATGCTTTGCTGTCAGCTGTTCTTGTTTGTTGACCTGGTGCCCCACACTTCCCTCTTCAATATACCCGAAGATTTCCATGCCACGTTTTGGTGTTAACTCACCAGTTTAATTCTAACTCAACAGAAATTGAATCCCATTCATTTTCAATGGGGTTTCATTTCTGGTTATTTAGAATTAAACTGGTGAGTTAGCGCCAAAACGTGGCATGAAATCTACAGGGTATATTGAAGAGTGAAGTGTGGGGTACCAGGTCAACAAACAAGAACAGCTGACAGCAAAGCATCAAGGATATCTGGGCTTCCATAACTCCTATGCACTGTTTTTGCCATTGACTTCAATGTTAAATGCATCATGGCCATTATGAAGACAGAGAATGGGGACCAAGGGGACCAAGACCATGCCAAGACAAAACAAGAACGAACGCGCTCACTCACTCACTCACTCACACACACACACACACACACACACACACACACACACACACACACACACACACACACACACACGCACGCACGCAGGGACAAATTCTGTGTGCATGTGTAGAAACCCAAGAGGCAGTCTATGGACTACTAGAGTGCAAACAAGTCCGACAGGCGGACAACGATGGGTCCAAACATTTTTGTTCATATGGAATCATATTTGAAGCAGTTTTCAATGATTGGGAAAATTTGTTACGGCGGACGGACCAACGGATGGACAAAGCCTCATAATAGAGATGCATGGACGCATCTAAAAAAACCACTCCAAGACGCAATAATGCAGAAAGTATCAACATAAACCATAAATTATATAAATTAACATCCATTAAAGGTCCTGGGATATGCTTGCAGGGCACATTTCATGCAGGAACGTGTTGCCATACGTACTTCATGCCAATTTAGTGCCCAGGAGAACACCTGACACAGAAGTACGCAGATGCATGCATATGGTAGCCTAGCCTGGTCCTGACCATCCCATAATACTACCATTTCCATTTCGTATGCATGGTCTGGACTTTGTCTATCTATGGCGATGTAGGACCGTTTAACAGACATGTCTGACAGAACATCCTACCGTAGGATGGACATACGGTAATGAGATGACATTAATGAGAGTCCCTTTAGAGATCAACAGACAACGTTTTGAAGGAATTTGTTGGTGGCTATGGAAGAATGGTGGATTTTAGCCATGCATTTTGAATACGGAGCCAATGCATGCTCTCCCAGACCGAGTAGTGGAGCTCACAGAGTTGCGCGGAACTACAGGTCGGGGAAAAGCCAGGCAATGCATATTGTGCAATATTAACAAAACTGCAAGGTGCGATCTTTCAAACTCAAACAGTGAGTTCACGGTAGTCAAACAATGGTGGAAAACATTAATGAGAGTCCTTCTATCTGCCCCCTATATGATACCTAAAATATTTTGCAAAGTGGCTGGTCGTCCTGAAGCAAGTATGTGCACTCGGTCGCGTTCGGTTGCATGCATAATTAAAGGCACACAGCGAGCATGGCTTATCACTGAGCGACAGCTACTGCATGTGGGTACATGTGACTGCCATAAACCATGTCCTTGACATTAGAGAGCTCTTGACATTATAACAGTTCGTGGTCTGATTATTAATTGATAATGTGTCATTAAACTCTGGTGCATGATTAATCATATGACACACAAACTGATGATTGTACACACAGTAATAGGCATGGGGCAAAATGTGTGACATCCGAAACCACAATAGAGAGTTTACAGATTCCAGATTCTCCATGAAGCCATCAATCAAAAGACAATTTTCTAATATGGCAACATATTAGACCATAATGCTTTTTGAATCTTTAAAGTGGTGGGATTTTTCCACAACCCAGCTGTGCCGTGCTGTGTCATGTCAAACTGAGTGGTGCTGACTGAAATTGTCAAAGCAGCCCGGTTTGTGATTCCATTTCTAGTGTTGCTGTCGTCAACGAAGATCCTGGCAAAATATCCTCGTTAACAGAATTTTTATCATGTGAAGACAACCAGACGAGAAGTCAAGAGTATTTTTGTCATGTCAAGAGTCAATGCATACCAGCCACAAATGTAAAACATGACAAAGAAAAACTATGCTCCATTTTTGTTGAAGAGAGGAGACGCTTCGAAGATGATAAAAAGAACCATTACTGTCGTGAACATGTGGTTACAACTGACCATCAATTTGGACACAAGCACGGAACAGACTGAAGTCTCTATGCATTAAAAGAGCTTGTTTCAACATATAAGAATAAGAACTCCACAATAAATGTGTCCCGAGCATTTGACCGAGTAAATCATGGTAAATTATTTTTTAAGGTACTTGAACGGGGGGTCCCTCTATACTTGATACGCATCCTGCAGTATTGGTACTCTCATCAAACTATGCAGGTCAGATGGGGCGAGGCCTCTTCTAGTAATTTTGGGGTTACCAATGGCGTCAGGCAAGGTGGAATTCTTTCTCCTCTTCTTTTTAATCTGTATATGGATGATCTGTCCAGGAAACTTAATGACTGTAGGACGGGATGTATGGTTGGTGACAAGGTTATTAATCATCTTCTGTATGCTGATGATCTTGTTATCCTTTCTCCCTATAGTGTTGGTCTCCAGCAACTACTCAGAGCATGCTCAGAGTATGGGATAGATTTTGACATCAAATAGAATGCAAAAAAGAGAGTTGTCATGATTGTCAGATCTAAAGAGGACAAAAAGTTACAGTTCCCTTCTTTTTATTTAAGTAATAGTGAGTTGGCAATTGTAAATAAAGCCAAGTACTTAGGTCTATATTTTGCATGCGACAGCTAGAGCATTTCACGTTTCTTAGTCAGTATTTATTGGTTTCAATAGTGGTCTCGACATCATTGGCTGTGTGAAATTGGCACTGGAGTAAGGTGATGGAATCAACAGGTTTAAAATCGAAGCGTTATAGCTTTCAGTCTCCCAAGCATGCAGGGTCACCACAGGCCTGGACATTTGGACCAAGAAGGGGCTCACTGCCTCATACCTGGGAGTCAGTGCGTGCTATTTTGATCCTGAAAACAATAAAGCCGGGCTTATACTATGCGACTTTTTGTCCAATTTTGCCACGATCTGTAACTCGTATCGATTTCTTGCTCAATCGCAGGTCAATTGTGAGTCTGCATCGTGTAGTGTACAAGGGGTATGACAAACGATTTCACCTCACGATCGTGCAATCGTGAGATCGCAAGAAAATCAAAACTGTTTGAAAATCCTGGTCATCCCTCGTGAGTGAATTGCACAATTAAAGCAGTGCTACTACCCGATTTATCACTACACATGCACAAATTGATAGGGCAGCGTGATTTGCTCTTCAGTGTGTCGTCATCTCCAGTCAGCGTGAATGTTCTTTTGATGATAAAGTGAGCCAATGATGAACACATGATATTGGTGGTTAGAGCTGATTAAAACCCGGATGATCCGTTAGGAGAGCTGGATCAAGACCTCAACCGGACAGACCGGATGGCTGTCATGCATTGATCCGCCAAAGGCGGGTCAGACGGCATTTCATTATTATGTCAACAAAATGGCAGTTACAGCGCGAGAAATTGTGAAACCGGAACATATCCTCGTTAGTTGACTACAACAGCCATTCTCTAATCTCTCTAGTATGCTGCTCAGTCACGAACACTCACTGAGTAAAACGGAACCAACTCCCGCCTCGTCATTCATCAAGCCTGTTTGATCCGTCCTGCCTGTTGCGGCCAATTGAGTTGCGGATCCCCACTCCCTATGTGTGTGCTTCTGACTCTGTTGAGGTCTACATTTCTAAATGTTAACAGTGCTCTGCCAAAAAAAACTACGACAAACACACACTTGGTCCAACATTTCCGCACACATGATATAGCCCACCTCTCCATATGCAGTTTGGAAGGGAACCCAGGTTGGAGTGTTTTACAGAGGAAGAGAGCAGAGAGACTTTGGAATTTAAAATGAAATACAATACACCCCAAAGGACTCAATCAGAAATATAATTGATCTGCTCCTTCCTCTCAAATTCTTTTAGAAATAAAGTAGACTTTCACACCCAGATCCCCCCCCCCCCCCCCTCTTTTTTTTTTTTTTTTTTTGTGTGTGTGCGCTTTATGGTTTTAAGGTGGCTTGCTAGACTTCATGAACAACTCCCGAGATTTTAATTCCCAAAGGGTGATGTCCTATAACTTATCCTTATTAACATTTACTCTATATATATATATATATATATATATATATACATATATTTATTTATTTACTTACTTATTTAAAGATATGTGTGTGATTTGTGTTTGCTGTGGACATTTGCACCTTTTTTCAAATTATTTGCACTTATACTTCAGCACTTGCTTTAAGCACTTACAATTCTCTTTCTATTTTTACTCCCTTCCTTCTCATACATTATTGCCACTTTTTATAGGCATCCACCCGGCAGGAATTTCCTCTACTGGGCCTTGAAGTAGTCACTCATGAACTTTGTAATATTCATTTTATATATCTCTGTGGCTATTTATTGTATGTTTATTCTAATTATTATATTCTCTACACTATTTATTACACTATCCAACTACTAACTAATTAATTATTTATATTTATTATCCTTTATTTAAACAGCATCCCACCTTCTAACATTTTAACACATATACACTTTTAAAGAACAACTTCAAGATGTCGGCCATCTTATTTTTATCCATTATATAACTAGGAGAGGGAAAGAAGGAAGGAGGGCCTTTCGGCCCGTGCCACCTGAAGCCACTCCCACAGGCACCCGAAAACAAAAACACCCCCACAACACACACACACACACACACACACACACACACGCAGGAAGGGACAACTTCTTTGTTCATGTGTAGAAACTCAAGAGGCAGTCTATGGACTACTACTCTGCAAACAAGTCCGACAGGCGGACAACGATACGACAACATGTTTTTGTTCATAAAGAATCATATTTCAGTTGTTTATTATCAATTTGAAGCAATTTTCAATGATTTGGGAAAATGCGTTACGGCGGACAGACCAACGGACAGACAAAGCCTCATATAGAGATGTGTGGACGCATCTAAAAAAACCACTCCAAGAACCAATAATGCAGAAAGTATCAACATAAACCATAAATGTAATTAACATCTATTATAGGTCCTGGGATATGCTTGCTGCAGGATACTCGTGCAGGGCACATTTCATGCAGGAACGTGTTGCCATGCATACTTCATGGCAATTTTGTGCACAGGAGAACACCTGCCACAAGCAGAAGTACGCAGATACGTGTATATGGTAGCCTGGTTCTCACCAGACCTCTGTTAAGGCTTTCAGGCCGACCAGAACGGAGACGGTGCCCGCACTAGTTACGTTCGGCACTAAAGTGCTTATCTGCCAACCGCCGTGGCAACCCATTGGCCCCACCTGGAAAACTCCCCTCGCGGCCAAGCCATACTATGCTGTGATGACTTTTGTAATCTCTCTTTGCTAGAAAGTGACACCCAGTCCCTTTCCCTCATTCTGCCAGCATTGCTGCTGGATCTTAAACGGCACCTGTCAGAGTTCTCCATTACACATGGCAGAAGCTACAAGGATGCTGCTACTTTGGCCCAAAAGATGACATCAAGTATGGATCGATGAATTGATGTGTTCCTTAATGCAACGGCTTAACACTTCTCACCACTTCCAACAGCTGCTTGCTTTTTGGACCCATTTGTAGCTAAAGCTCTTGAAGAAAATGCGGAGGGTGAATTGCAGCGGATTAAATCACTTTTCTTGCTCCACAAAGTCTGCCAGAAGAACAGGTGACAGATGATGAGCAAGTGCCAAATGAGGCACCAGAAGTACCCACTGCAAAACGTAGACGATTTAAATGCAAACATATTTTGGCTCAAAACGTCCATTCAGGCCCAAGACAACCAAACCGTTGAGTATTTGGCAGGAGCTTTTAAAATACAGAGTCCTTCCACACTGGTGATTGTGATGAGGTTGAGGAGTCAGCTATTGAGTATTGATTAACCAGGTGTTGCTCCACAGTCTTCCCAAACCTGAAACCACTGCCTTTAGATCTACTTGCAATGCCGGCATCTCAGGCCTTCACAGAAAGATTATTCAGTGTTACTGGTTATGTGTCTTGTGGATGTAGAAACAGGGCTAGGACAAACTTTAGAACAAAGTGCATTCTTAAAGCTGAGCATACCCAAGTAGGAATTGCGTAAAGTACATTTGCCATTGTATACATGCTTCACTAAATGTGTGGATTTTTTTTTGAGAATCTGACTACTCTTTTCTTGTACTAATATAACTTTGGCCCAAAAGATGACATCAAGTATGGATCGACAATTTGGTGTGTTCTTTCATGCTATGGCTGAAAACTTCTCACCACTTCCAGCAGCTACTTGCTTTTTGAAGCCATTTGTAGCTAAAGGTCTTGTAGAAAACGAGGAGGGTGAATTGCAGAGCACTTTTCTTGCTCCACAAAGTCTGCCAGAAGAACAGGTGACAGATGATGAGCAAGTGCCAAATGAGGCACCAGAAGTACCCACAGCAAAACGTAGACGATTTAAATGCAAACATATTTTGGCTCAAAACGTCCATTCAGGCCCAAGACAACCAAACCGTTGAGTATTTGGCAGGAGCTTTAAAATACAGAGTCCTTCCACACTGGTGATAGTGATGAGGTTGAGGAGTCAGCTATTGAGTATTGATTGTTGCTCCACAGTGTTCCCAAACCTGAAACCACTGCCTTTAGATGTGTGGATTTTGTTTTTAAGAATCTGGCTACTCTTTTCTTGTGCTAATATAACTTTGGCCCAAAAGATGACATCAAGTATGGATTGACAATTTGGTGTGTTCTTTGATGCTATGGCTGAAAACTTCTCACCACTTCCAGCAGCTACTTGCTTTTTAAAGCCATTTGTAGCAAAAGGTTTTGTAGAAAACGAGGAGGGTGAATTGCAGAGCACTTTTCTTGCTCCACAAAGTCTGCCAGAAGAACTGGTGACGGATGATGAGCAAGTGCCAAATGAGGCACCAGAATTACCCACTGCAAAACGTAGACGAATTAAATGCAAACATATTCTGGCTCAAAACGTCCATTCAGGTCCAAGAAGACAACCAAACCGTTGAGTATTTGGAAGGAGGTTTTTGAAATACAGAGTCCTTCCACACTGGTGATAGTGATGAGGTTGAGGAGTCAGCTATTGAGTATTGATTAACCAGGTGTTGCTCCACAGCTATTGAGTATTGATTAACCAGGTGTTGCTCCACAACATTCCCAAACCTGAAACCACTGCCTTTAGATCTACTTGCAATGCCGGCATCTCAGGCCTTCACAGAAAGATTCTTCAGTGTTACTGGTTATGTGTATTGTGGACATAGAAACAGGGCTAGGAACAGTTTAGAACAAAGTGCATTCTTAAAGGTGAACACACCTAACTAGTAGTGGCGTGTCGTTGCAGATGCCAAGGGATGCCAGGCATCCCCTAATTCCCCCAACAACAGCTTTAATATCCGTTAATCATTAAAACATTCTGTATATCGAGTCTCCTACTTTAATATTCGTTTTCTCTGTGAGTATTTTCCAGCGCCCTCCCATTTGGTAACCATCTGGTGAAACAAAGTAGTACAGGTCTCTCGTTGCTAAAGGGTTGGTGTCATGGCTGCCAACTCGACTTGGCAGCCCAAAAAATCTGGAGTGTTCGAAAAGAACTGAATGCTTGACCAATCAGATTGCTCAAAATTGGTCACGAGACAAATCATCTCGCCCGTCTATATGATTTGCCAAGGAGGGAAACGGATGATACTTCAGGATTTTTCAGCCACTTTACCTCACACACACAACATTTGACAAAAGTAGTTGCATGCATGATCAAGAGCTGTAGCTGCGCGCATGGTGTGCCGTCGAAACAAAACAGAGACCTCTCCATCCCGTGCTTCGCAGCAGTTCTGGTAAACGCCTTCCTGGTTCGCAAACATGCAACGCATCTCATGGGCCACCTAAGTCTCCACCCCTTCTGGGCGCCTCATGGGGCTGGGAAAGCCAAAACTTTTGACTGGGTTGTAATGGACTGATCAAAGCTATTTTCCGATCTACCTGGCATTTCCCCGTCGATCACACATATGCTGTACCTCAGACTTAAAGCGATCCTATGCAACTTTGACATAAACACATAGATATAAACAACTTTATAGCGGCCTCTAGTGGTTCTGCCGAAAATGTGCATTGAACTAAATTAGACAGACATTGGCTTCGATTCTGTGCGAATTAAATTTCGTCGTCTTCTGTAATTAACCAGATTCCCTTCCTTGCATTCAGTTCTCTCCACTTCTAAGGGGCTTTATCATATGTGAGATTCCCCCCCTTGCTTATGAGTTGGCTGCTTCGTAATTCACTTCACACAACTGCAATCATGTTTGCACTTCCCTCAGATGGATATTATTTGATCCACTTGTTCTCGGCAGATATCCCCGTCTTTATTTCACATTTCCAGTAACTATATAGTACCTGTAGCCTACATTAGAAGAACGAGGAAACAAACGGCTATTTTGTTGTCATAATAACGATTTCGAAGTCGAGGTGACAAGACGCGGTTTTATCTCCTGTGGTGTTGAAAGTGAAAGTGGACATCCATATGCCGACTAGAGATCACGTTTCGTCTCCTCTTGATCGGCAACAACATATATTTTTAGCCTCGCTCGACTGATTGTGTCCTTTGACATCAAATAAAATGTGCGACATCAGATTTCAACTCGTATACATTTGTGTATCTTTGTAAACTAAACGAGGTGGCGTGGGTTTTGAGAATGCTAATGCATACATCCCAGTGTAGTGAATGAATGATAAAATCCCCATCTTTTGGCGTTCGGCTCTCTCCGGTTTGAAGCCCTTTTCCAATGTTCACACAAGCGATTTATTTGCCTGTCCAAACCTTTCATCTCAATTATCTTGTGATTTATTTGCAGTCCCATTCGTTGTTTTCACTGCATGCCAGCGTGATATTTTACAATCAGCTAGCCAGTAGCCAGTAGCCAGCTTTCAGCAAGCTGCTGCCTTATGTAGACCTCCTTGGCTGCTGCTAGCAAACGAAGGAATAGGTCTCGCTCCGCTCATACAGCATAGAAATCTAGACGCCCCTAGCGGCCACAAATAACACAACAACAAAAGGCGCGGCGCCACCAGGCAAAACTGCTAGTGCTGTTTCGGAGCAGGAGCACTAGGCGGTGATGGAAATATTGCCATTTTCCCCATTACGGGTCAGTCAAGCAAAATCTTGAGTACCAAGCCATTTCATGACTATGAAAAAGTTGCATAGTGTTTCTTTAATGATAACCAATGGTGTACTTGTTGTCTTCACTTGGCAAGCGTAAATAACCTTTCTTGCGTGCTGAAAATAGGTGGTCTTACGACGCAAATCCAAACCTAATTCACTGCCATCATATGTGAAATCAAGAGCACATGCCAAACGGGATGAGGATTTAGCTTGACTCGCTCCATTAACTTCCATTCAAAGTTTTGAGAGCTCCAGCCCCACAACTCGGAAGTAGAAGGGCATGACTTAGGTGCCCCATAAATGATAGACCCTACCTTATTGATTTTATTCTCATGGACTCGCTTGCCAAACTTTCTGCCCAAATTGTTGTCCCAGTCAGCCGCAGGTGACCTGTACATAACACTAGACCACTGGTAAACGCCCTCCTGGCTTGCAAACATTCAACGCAACTCATAAATGATACCTTATTGATTTTATTCTCATGGACTCGATCGCCAAACTTTCTGCCCTTCTTGCTGTTCCAGCCTGCCACCGCTACTGGTTAATAATAATGTAATATTATTATATATGATATTATCCACTCACCGGCCACTTAATTAGGAACACCTCTCTACTGCTGGGTTGGACCCCCTTCTGCCTTCAGAACTGCCTGCAACAATACTCGGGTAGGCTGTGGCATTCCAAAGATAAATTGGTACTGATAGGCCCAAATTGTGCTAAGAAAATATCCTCATGCCATTATATTTCCAGCCTGAAATGTTGATATAACACAGGGTTAAACCATGTTTCCATGCTGTTGACGCCAAATTTGGACCATTCCACCCAAGTGTTGCTGTAGATATCAAGACTCATCAGACCAGGCAACATTTTTCCGATCTTCCACCATCGTTTATGGTGAGCCTGGCCAATTTGTTGCCTCATTTTCCTGGTCTTAGCTGACAGGAGTCCCACCAAATATGGTTTTCTGCTGCTGTTGCTCATTTGCCTCAAGATTTGATGTGCTGTGTAATCAGGGATTTTCTTAAGCATACCTCGGTTGTAATGAGTGGTTATCTGACGTAATGTTGCCTTTGTATTAGCTCCAACCAGTCTGGCCATTGTTATCAGACCTCTTCCATCAACAAGGCATTTTTGGCCCCAGAATTGCAGCTCGCTGTATTTTTTTTTTTTTTAATTCTCACCATTCTTTGTGGTTATGTGTTAGTGGTGTGGATCGGCACTGCCCTCACGATCCGATTCGATCACGATTCGGGAGGTAGTAGATCCGATTCGATTCGATTCTATTAGATCCAATCCGATTCGATTCAATTCTACAATGCATTGCAATGCATTACATTTCTACTGAACGCAAAGCAAATGTTCAGCCATGATGAGGAAATACAAGTAGTCAGATACTGAGCAACAATTTATTGGCTGTTTTCTGTATCAGTCTGTATCAGTCTTGCAATGTTTTGAAGTGTTTTTATTTAATTTAACATTCATTTGCTCCCGAAATATCCATGGAAGTAATTGAAACTTAAAAAAATTGCCGGATTGATTCTGGAACTTGCCGGATCTGGATCTGGATCGTCCATGCCCCGGATCGATTCGGATCGCTGAATCGATCATTGTTGACACCACTATTATGTGTGAATATCCCAGTAAATCAGTAGTTTCTGAAATATTCAAATCAAGCCTTTCGGCACTAACAGCCATGCCATGTTCAAAGCCATTGAAATAGCCTTTCTTCCCCATTTTGATGCCCGGTTTGAACTGCATAAGATCATATCGACCATGTTGCCACCATGTGTTTGGTTGATCGGAAATTTGCCTCAATGAACAGTTGTAACAGGTGTTACTAATTAAGTGGCCGATGAGTGTATACTCATGAACGGCGTGTCGTTTTCCATGTGCGTTACGCCCATTTGTGGGGGAAAACAACCCATGCAAGTCAATTGGTGATGTTGGGGTTTAATAAACGAAACATACGAACCTGTAGACTAGTGTTGTTCACGCGCAACATGCCGAAAATGTGTTGTGTTGCCGGCTGTTCAAATAATATAGCCAAACAGCCGTGGCTGAAGCATGTACTATGTTCATTTAGGTTAGCCGATGTAGCATGTAAGTCAATGAGACATTCGGTTTGTTTTCACCCATAAAGGGGCATAACGCAAATTTAAGAGCAAAGTACCCGGGTGGTTGCTCATGAGTATACCCCTGTGTATATTTCTGCTCCTGTTTTTGTGTTCTAATGTGCCAGGTCAGTGGTTCTTAAATCCTGAAACATACAGAGCGGATGTCCCTGGTGTTAAAATCCTTTTTTCTCTGTCTTGCAGGGCCTGTGGTCGAACCCATGCTGGGGACGTGTTGCAGGGCAATCCTTGGGTGCAAGGCCTGTATTACTCGCTCCCTGCAAACAAGCGCAGAATGTGTGCGGTGCAGGGCAGGCAACCTGGCTGCTAACCTTGTGGAGGTCTCTGGGCTTTCGGAGGCCCTGAATGCCCTTGAGGGCATCACAAGGGTTGACTGAACCCATAATATCACAAGGGTTGATTAGGTTGATCACAAGGGTTGACTGAACCCATAATATCACAAGGGTTGATCAGAAGGGTTGATTGAACGGGTAAAAAGTCAATGACGTTTTTTCTGGTATTGCATGTTATATAGCCCTCTGATTTGTTATATTATTATATACAGTGCAATTATATTGCACTCTGTTTTGCACTGTTGTGCAATGTTTGAGGCATCCATTAATAATGTTACCAGGTTGTTTTTCCCCCCGTCAATTACTGTTTTGTTGGGGACCCTTAACTTAATAATGATTGCCCTCAACAGATTCGCAGTGCTGATCAGTGGCAACACCTATGGATTGGGTGGAGCGCTGCGTATTTAACCGGAGGTTGACGACAGTTCTCTCTCCTCCTGCGAGCATCCGGCTTGGAACTTCCCTGGTTGATGCCCTGACTACTGTGCATTTTTGCTAACCTTTGAATCGTTTGCCTTTTGACGCCATTGCCTGCTTTTGTAAAGCATTTTCTTATTACGACAGGGGCTCAGCCCCTTTATTTTCGTTCATACCCTAGACTTGTAGAGGGGCTCGGCTCCTCTCTTTGTTTAATACATATCCTTTTTGATACCGTTTTTCAGTTTTCGAGTCCCTCCTATGTTACGTTTGTAACATATTGGGCGCTCTCCGGGTTCTTTTTCCTAGACCTCTTGCATCCCCTTGCACCTTTTTGTAGTCTTGTCTTGTTTTGGACGCGCTGCGTTTTCCCCGTTTTTTTCCCATGGTGAGTTCCCTGTATCGTTTTTGAGCTTGGGTGTGTGTTTTTCTTTTTAAGGCTATCCCAGGAGGGGGCTCCCTGAAGCTTCGAGCTGGGTAAGCCACAGAAGGCTCTTGTTTTCTCTCTTTTACAGAGTAGGAGTAGAGTAGGACCCACCCTTGGGTTTTTTTACTCGCCACTTGTCCCCCCAACGGATGTGCCAAACTGCCTGTCTTTCTGGGAAGTCTGTTTTGGTCCTGTTTACACGTCTGTGCGCCTGTCTTAATTGACCACCTGCCGCTACTTAATCGTAGCCTGCTTGTAGCTCCATTTCAACGCCTAGGCCTACTTTGTCCTTGACTCGTTGCTACTTGGTGAGGAGCATTTTCGTTTATCTGTGTGCCTGTTATTAGCCGGTTTGTTATGCACACTCGAATCGTTACGACTATCCTGTGATTAATCGGCCATCCGGTATAATTAACCATGTCCGCTATCAAGGGCTTTGTTGAATCCCCGTCACGCACTAGACTGCATCGATTTAGCAAACCCGAATTGTTGGAATTGGCCAAACAGTACAACATTGCGTTAGACCCTGAGGATGAGAAGACCAAAGAAACTCAGCGACGTCTTCGCTGAAACTTGGGTATTGCCACCTCGTACGCTAGCCAAAGGCACGTTGCCAACTTCTCCATCCGCTCCACCTAGCCCATCTGAAACTATCCGTCTGCGAGAGTTAGACCTTAGAAACAGATATTGCAAAATAGCTAAAATATTTTTTAAATCTTGAATATTTTAATCTTTGAATCTCATTCAAACGTGCAAATTGGTGAGGTCTATCAGGTGACCTACTGCATCATGAAACGAAGTGGCCGGTGAGTGTATTATATTATATATTTTTCTCCTTGGCTTCCTCGGAAAAATAATGCACGCCACGCTACTGTTAAGTAGGAATTGTGTTAAGTACATTTGCCATTGTATACATGCTTACATAAATGTGTGGATTTTGTTTTTGAGAATCTGACTACTTTTTTGCCTACTCTTGTGCTAATATAACTTTGGCCCAAAAGATGCTGTCAAGTACACCAACAATTTGGTGTGTTCCTTGATGCAACGGCTGAAAACTTCTCACCACTTCCAGCAGCTGCTTGTTTTTTGGAGCCATTTGCAGCTAAAGGTCTTGTAGAAAATGAGGAGGGTGAATTGTAGTCTACTGCAAAAAGCAGAGGATTAAATCACTTTTCTTGCTCCACAAAGTCTGCCAGAAGAACAAGTGACAGATGATGAGCAAGTATTTTTCCTTTTGATATTTATAAATTGTCTATCTGTTACCTGTCCTTTTGACATTATTGCCAAATTGTAATGGAAACATGATGTGACGAGACTCCACCTTGTTTGGCAGGTGTCATGGAACTGATTAACTAGTTGTTGTCAGCCAATCACGAACTAGAGGACAATTTATAAGGGGTGTCTTCACTACGCTTGTGTAAAAACTTGAGAAAGGCCACACTGCCTGAAACTTTGATTCTGTAAATAAAATTCAGCACGATGGACAAGAGTGTGCGGTATCTTCCTCTCTGAAAGATGATGAGTAGTGCCAAAGAGGCACCAGAAGTACCCTCTGCAACACGTAGACGATGCGGCTTCCTAACTGGACATACCGATTTCGAAGAAGGGGGATTAACTTTGAATGCCAATGCGTTATTACAGTATGCTGTTCCTTTTATTGTTGAGCAGGATGCAGTTTTTTCTGTTGTGCCAGCTAGTCTTTCAGCAGGTAACAGCTGACTGTTTTTGTCATAACTGCTGGTCATTTAGGTCAAGTGTGATGGTCTTTAATTGACTAATTTAATTGACAAACTATTGAGGACTAAAATGACCACTTGATGCAAAGACTTGACTAGACTAAGAGTGCGTTTTAAAATGCGACCTTGCCTCCTCCACTTGCTTCTCGTCATGATGACATCACTGACAACAGCATTATATTTCAATATCTTGCAAAAGCTCAATTGTTAAGTCTTTTTCTCATTTGCAATTGGGATGGTGAATGAAAAACAGTCCCTCAAAAGTTGTTGTGGCTAGGCTGACAGCTGGGAAACTTCCACGGAGGAGGGGCCAGGAGGCGGGACGAGGAGACAAGCAGAAGTGGAGGAGGCAAGGTCACATATTGGGATGCACCCTAAGACTAAAACTGAAATGTGCCGGCAAAAGCAACACTATCCATTACAAACCGTATTACCCAGAGGATGGTTTGACTTACGTTTTTAGCGTTGACAGGTAGCATTACTTAACGTAAGGCCGACAGCTTATGTCAGCTATCGGAGAAGGCTCTAAATAGTTTCAGCAACATCATATTTGTATGCTACAATGTTGATTTCTGCCATCAATTTTTATATCACAGTAAAACAGTGTCAAACTAAAGCGCATTCCAAAGTTGATCTGGTGGTCGCCATGATTATATTTTGCTTCACTGGTGAGGACGAGCTGAGGCGGCCGCCTGGTTGTCGCGCTGAGTTGAGCCAGAGAATCGTTAATGAGAGGGAGATAAAGCAGGCGGGTTCTTTTCTGGTATCCACTTTACATCGGGTGAACGCCCCTTTAGGAGACCTTCGGAGTCTTGAGGTTGAGAATAAATAGAGTCCCCTTAACGCTGTAGATGCCGGATAGCGCACGTCTTGTGTAAACACCACGAAAAGAGAAGAAGGAGGGACAACGCCCCCTTAGGAGACCGAATTTTGAGCACACGCTTTTGCATTGAGTGGCTGTGTTTTGATTCCTCTTTATTATATATCCAACCTCTTTGGTTGAGCCATGTCGTGCTCAATCGAATTTCAGGGTAACACTTTACAATAAGGTTACATGAGTAATGATGGAATAATGTCTGAAGTAATGACTGATTAATAGTGAATAAACATGTGATTCATGTATGCAGTAATGTCTACTCCATTAGTAATCAATACATAATGATGAATGACTCATGATTGGAATAATAACGACTTACTATGAAGTAAATGTGGTATATCAGGGTTAATTAAGGGTGTGAGATCCATATGTTAATACATCATGTGTTAAAATTGCAGAAAAAGATCATACCATATCTTTCCGATCATATATGAATAAGACCTTAGTTAACGGTGCAATCGGAATTACGGGGTCAGCCCAATGTTCCCACGGCCCATTGATCCCACAACCCATTGGTCCCACATTGCTAAGACTTCTGCGTTTTTTCAAAATTAGGCCCAATGGTCCCACAGCCCATTGGTCCCACATCACTAACATTTTTTAATTTATTTTTAGGTCCGTTGGTCCCACAGCCCAATGGTCCCACAGTCCATTGGTCCCACATCACAAACACTTCAATGGGCTGTGGGACTTAACATGGTAATCAAACATTTCAAACAAGCGATTTAAGGTTAGGTTTAGGGTTAAGGTTAGGGTTAGGTTTAGGGTTAAGGTTAGGATTAGGGTTAGGTTTAGGGTCGTATGACGTAAGTGGTAAGTACCGAAAGGGCGTCAAACTAGTGAGTCCCGGGACCAATGGGCCTAAAAATTCAAATAAAAAAAGCAATGTGGGACCAATGGGCTGTGGGACCAATGGGCTGTGGGACCAATGGGCCTAAAAAATGGAAAAAAGTCTTAGTGACGTGGGACCAATGGGCTGTGGGACCAATGGGTTGTGGGACCAATGGGCTGTGGGACCAGTGGGCCGTGGGACCAATGGGCTGTGGGACCAATGGGGCGTGGGAACATTGGTACGCTCCCGGAATTACTGACCATATGTTTCCATTATTACTGCACCGTTAACTAAGGTCTGATTCATATATGATCGGAAAGATATGGTATGATCTTTTTCCGCAATGTTAGCGCATGATTTATTAACATTTGGTAATCACACCCTTAACTAACCCCTGATGTACCACATTTACTTCATAGTGAGTCATTCATCATTATGTGTCGACTACTAATGGACTAGACATTTCTGCATGCATGAATCACGTGTTTATTCACTATGAATCAGTCATTACTTCAGACATTATTCCGTCCTTACTCACGTAACCTTATTGTAAAGTGTTACCAATTTCAGCAAAAAGTTAAGGCCGAGCTATGTAGAGCGGTACCGGGTTGAAAATGGGCAGTGGAAAAGAGCCTTAAAGGATCAGTTCAGTCAATTTCAACATGCAGTTGTAAAGCTCACACTACCCTGGACTTGTCAGTACCTGAGGTTTTTGTTTTCTTCTTCAGCCTTTTCCGAGATCTTGGTCATTGTAATAGGGGCAGCGCTTTGTTTACGTTTCAAAAAAACATTTTTATTTATTCCAAAAAACATCCAAAATGTTATACAACATCAGCAGACAACTCGCAAACAGAGGTACATTTTGGGAAAATATTTGGAGAGGGAATATGTTACATTTTTTAAAAATGTAAACAAACGCTGCCCCCATTAGAATAGCTCATATCTCGGGAAGGGCTTAGCCTAAAAATGTGGCATCACCGGGTACTGACAAGTCGAGGGTAGCGTGAGCAATACAACAGCATATTGAAATTGACTGAACTGATCCTTTAACACAGTGGTTCTCAACTGGAACAGTCTTGGGACCCACCATTTTCCACTCTCATTCGGTCGCGACCCAATTTTTTTAGCGTTCAAGTCTATTCAATACAATTCTCAAAATGTAAACAAGACTCGAATGACTGGTTGCAGGCTATCTCGGCTATCTCGCATAAACATTCAGATTGTATCTATGACAACAGATGACACAGAGTTCACTAGCCTATGAAAATAAAAGTCGTAAATTGTTGCAGGAAAAGACCCACCCATGACCCTTCCGCGACCCATTTTGGGTCGCGACCCACTAGTTGAGAAACAGTGCTTTAACACATATGGGCTTCTATAGCCCTGATCAGTGTTGCCAGATTGGTCGGGTGCCTGCCCAATCGGGCTACTAAAAAGGGGGGAAATTGGCCATTTGGCTGTTTTTAAGCCATTTTGGGCCCATAGAATTCAATGTAATTTGTTGAATTCGGGCGGAATGTAGTAGCCTGGTCCTGACCATCCCATAATACTACCATTTCATTTCGTATACATGGTCTGGCATTTGATTGCTCTGAAGCGATTGTAGGAAGCAGGAAGTTTGCACTCAGTTATGGTTTGAAATTATTGGACACCTCTCACCCAATCGCTGGCAGTTACTCAACAACAACATAGCGCAGACCAATGGCTCTGGCGCAGATGTGTACGTCATTGTCACAAGCGTCCTCCCCCTTTCGGGAGGCGTATTCGATTATTGGCTGTTTTCTGGGGGGGGGCGCAAAATTGTACTGCTCCAGGCAATCCACAGAGGAGTACGGCCTGACTACAGTAGTGGAGCCAATCCTTTGGCGGATGTACGTAGAATGGCTCGCGAGGCTAGGGATTTAGCGCATTTTGGCAGTTTTTGAGAACCTTTAGGGCGGGATTTGGTCAGACACATCTGGCAACATTGGCCCTGATGCTGGCCTGTCATGCAGCTCAGCTACTGAGGAAAGAGGGTCATGAGACTTTTTGCTGGGCTGTGGGTGAAGCAGAAGGCAGGAGAGCACACACACACACACACACACACACACACACACACACTCATTGACGAGAAGAAAGAGCTGAAACGGATCACACCGTCAGAAAACACAGAGATGAAGATGAGAGTAATGAACGCCCAGAGGCAGTAACCTCCCATTTTTATCTCTTGTAAAATTGTGACACAGTAGCAGGGCCAGATTAAGATGTCCTGGGGACCCTAGGCTACAGGTTGCTGTGGGTCCCCCCGCAAGGCAAATTTTGTGTCAAACTTAAGCCGGGCATACACTGTACGATATTTTCACTCGTGGGTCTTAAGCTTCTGCTCACACTGCACAATGGAATTTCACTGTTTAAAAGTTCACAACTCACGTCCTCACACTACACGAGCTGACAGTCGGATGCGAGCGAAATGCTTCCACCGTACGACAGGCATGTTTCCCCGGTCTGCAGAGGAGGGAACATGGGCACCTGAGGTGGAGATGAGGTCGCGCTCAACAGCGAATCGCACGACCCTATTCATTTGTGCATGTGATGTGTCAAATCGGGTCGTAGCACTGCTTTAACTGTGCGATTTACGCACGAGCCACGACCAGAATTTCAAACCGTTTTGATTTTCTTGCGACCCTGCGATTGCACGATCGTGAGGCGAAATCGCTTGTCGTTACCCCATGTACACTGCACGATGCAAGACTCACGATTGACCTGCGATTGAGCAAGAAATCGGCCCGCCTCTCAAAAAGTCGTGCGAGTGCCAAATTGGGGCAAAATCGGGGCATAAATAGCACAGTGTAAGCCCAGCTTTACACAGACAGTGGCATAATTATGAGCTAGGAATTAAGGATAATGTGTCTATCAACTGTACTCAACACAAAAGATTTTTTTTTTTCAATATTGCATCTTTTAGTTCAAACAGAGATGCTTTTGCACATCTCTGTAGTTATCCCAGCGGGTGGTCAATCAAGTGCAAAGAAATCCTGCACACTGTCCATTCTACCAACAAACTTAAATACAACGTTTTGGTCATCCGATCTTCTTCAGATTTCTTTGCACTATATTGCATCTTGTCACAATTCAGCATTTGTTTTTCACTTTTGGCCAGTCAAGGGCAACCTGGCAGGTGGGGGCCCCAAGGCTGCCACCATGTCTAGCCTGTGCATTAATCTGGCCCTGCACGGTAGGACTGCTGAGCCGTGGCAGGGCAAGGGAGGACATCACCCATAAAAAGTGTGTTTGCTATGGTGAGTGATTTGCTTGGGTGAAGTGGAATGGGAAGGCATGAATTCTGAGAGGACACACACATGCACGCGCACACACACGCACATTCCCACAGTCACAGACAGATAAATCGGCCACATTTTGCAGCCGTATCTCCCTCATTCCTCACTCCCCTGCCACGCAGGTCCTCTCACCTCTCTGTAAACCCCAGCATCTATTAGATTACTTCACATTTTTAGAAAGTGTGTGTGGGTCAGAGAGAGAGAGACGGAGAGAGACAGCAAGAGAGAGAGAGGGAGAGAGAGACAGAGCAGTGCAGTCATCCAAAGTCAGGGGCTGCTGTGTAAATTCATCCCCACTGTATTCATATACATCGAAACTGCTGAGAGGATTTTAGATCACAGCACACAACTGAATATTTATCTGTTTATCTTTCAGCGTCATCAAAATCCACACTTCATATCACCACTAATAAAAACGTGTGTGCAGAGCGGTGTGTGTGTGTGTGTGTGTGTGTGTGTGTGATTGTGTCTCTCCTGCTGGCCTGGTTTATTTTCCCTCACTTCAAATATTCTTACGGGGCATAACCAGAGACGGTCTTATACGAGACGAATCACTCATGAAGCCTTCCATAGGAATGAACGAGAGCATTTGGCTACGCGAACATGGCGTTTGACGGCGTCACTCCCACCTGTCCGGTAACGAGAGCCAATTGCTTGCTGCGCTGTCACTTATCCAATTGTATCGACGCAAGTGCAAACTTAAACCTTTACGACTGCTCGTACCTAATCGGTTTGTTTGCTGGCGGCCATGTGGTTTGTTTGCCGTCCGTGGAAACTTCATTGTGAATTGGGCAGAGAGCGCAACTCGACCATTAATCACCTTTCTGCGCCCATCCAAAATGCAGGTGCAAGACAAAGGGACAGATATAATCACGGAAACAAAAACGTCCGTGTGCATACATGTGCACACCCGTTGTGGTTTTTCTTATGGTTGAAAACAAATAAGTAAGAAAAAGCAAAACGGGAGCAAGTCTGCAAGACATTCAACTTTGATCAGTTTAGCTTTTTTTCCTTATATGTTTCACCGTTGGTCATAGCTATTATCAGTTTAGGCAACAACATATCCCAGTTTAAAACACCAATTTTGAGGCAGGCTAGCCTACATCATTCATTTATTCAATAGCCTATTTTTTATTACTGATGAGCAGGGACGACCATTGTGCTTACTGCTTTGGCTATCAGAAAATAAATCCAGTGTCTTTTCTGTACGATGACCGGAGAATGGATGCCCGTTTGACAGCCGGCCGGAAGAGGTGAAGTCCACGCAACTTGCTCCCACCTGCCGCAAAACAGAACGTTGTCGTGGAATGTGGCGCATGCGCAGATCAAAAATAGCATAAAGAAAAACGCTGTTTTAAAGTGTTACTTTCATGTTTCGGTCATTCTAAGACGGCCATTAACCCTGTGAAACCTGAACCATGAAAGCAATGAGAGAAAATTCTAATTTTTTGGAATTTGCTTCAATATTGGTCCCTTATAAGAAATGTAAAAAAAAAATTCAAAATTTTGTTAAGGTCGCTGAGATATTTAATGCATCATATATGATGCATCAGGCTTTTAATGAATGAAAATTCCAATTTCATGACCATTGAAAAATGACTTTTAATGCATTTACAACTTTTTTTTAATTTAAAAAAGTTGTCAGACAATTTAATTTGAGGATTATCTTTAAATATTTAGTGAGATCCTGCCATTTTTTTAAGCCTATCCTTGTTTTAGCAGGACCATATTTTACATTTCCCACAGCCTGGTTGGGTAATTTTTTAAAATCTATGTAAAAACATAGCTGATTGAATGCTTAACAACCTATTTATGAGTGTAATATAGATCATTATTCATTTTTGATGTGTAATTTGAATATATGGGTCCATTACTACAATTGGGCCATTTCTCCATTCACTTCAATGCATTTTTTACGAGATCATAATTTCAACATTTTGCATTACATTTTCAAAATTGCAAGTAAAACCTGTTTCTTAAGGCAATATCTTTGTATTGAAGTAAAACAACTTGTGTGTTTTGTTAAACGATCGTCGTGGTGTGCTTTGTAAGTTTCCCTATGGAGCAAATGCATTGATGGCTGACTTCCTGCCACCGCCGGATGGTGCTTATATGTCTCATCAGTTTTAGCACGATCTCTCTGCAACACGGTGTAAAAATATAAACTCTTCCTTGCTTAATTGCACAAAGCAAGTGTTCAAATTAAAGGATGTAGAGTTATATTTCGGAAATTTGTACACAAACCTTATGCAATTTGACGAAATCTCAGCGTCGGTCAGGGAAACCGCTTCCACCCCATTTTCCTGTTTTTCGCCGAGCTGTGGTCAACTTGTTGTCGACCGCTGCTCTCTTGTGGCGGTTTCCGTGTACTGCAGGACGTTTGGAAATGACACGCAGGATGTTTTTCAGATCGATTTTTTTTGTGTCAGCGTGGAGAGGGCTTTGAATTTGATGAGACATATATGATGCATCCGGTGCGATAGGGTTAAAACTAGTTTTTCATTGTGATTCCAACCATATGAGTTGTGTATCGCTGTGTTGTCCCACTGTCACACAACATTATTTCCCCCATTCATTCTTATATACCCCATCACTGACTAATCTCAAATAGTCAGTTTGAGGTGTAGCCAAGATGGCCGCCGAGTGATGGGACTTATGGGAACAGACTTTGGCATAACTCTCTGGACTGCAAAGAAATACATTGCACGTGTGCGCACACACGCGCACACACACACACACACACACACACACACACACACACACGCGCACACACACACACACACACACACTTTGGAAGCGTAAACAGAATTAGCGATCACCATAGAGGTAGAAAACACTAGATTGCCTTCTAGTCCTGGACCTGGCCTGTAGACCCGCTCGTAATTTGGAGTTGGTGGAGTTTCTCACTGAGTTAGTTGGTCCCTAGACATGAAGAAGTCGTGTGCTCGTCATTAATAATGCCACGATTTGCACAATATGGCTACCGTTGCCTATGAGAAAAATCTATATTAAATATATAATTGTTCCTATTCTTTTATACGCATTCATGACAGCCAATCGTTAAAAAAAATCAAGAATGCAAATCAATGGAGAGCAAGCCCACCTCTGTCAACTGGCCTACACCTGTGTGAAGTGAGACAATAATCCAGGATCAATGTAATGAAATTTGTTACGTAGATATTTAGCTGCACATTTCAACTATTGTACCTCAGTGTTTCCCATACATTGAGGAAACTATGGCGGCCCGCCATAGTTTAAATTTGGCCGCCATAGTTTACGAAAATGTAAAAAAAAAAAAAAAAAAAAAAAAAATTTTTTTTTTACTTTTTTTTTTTTTTAACGATATCCGTTTTTGTTAAAAACTATTTGAATTACGATTTTGAATTTCCTTCGCATTTTCCTCCTGGAGTAAATACATCCTATAGACTCTGTATTGGTTAGTCCCACGGTAACACAGAATGAGGGGAAAGCATTAGGAAGTGACCGTAAGGGTATTACAGTTGATTCATGTGTGCACACGTGTAACATCGGGTGAGTAACAGAACATGTGCGCAACGATGCGTTATGACACGCCGATATGCGAGGATCTTCGTCCAAATCGCTAGTCGCATGCATCATCGCTAACTGCGTTTACATCGCGTGCCGCGTGTAAGGGAAATGTTAGTTGTTGAACTTGACATGTATGGAATTCACTTCAATTTGTGCTGTTTCTTGCTTCAGTTGTGGACAAAACGATTGGCCAAACTCACAATAGAAAGCCTTTGCTGTGCTACTGTCCCAGAGAGCTGAAAAAAAAAACCTTCATAGAAGAAGTCACACTTAACAGGGGTGTTAACCAATCCAATGAGTTCTCTCATTGCTCTCTCTCTCTCTCTCTCTCTCTCTCTCTCTCTCTCTCTCTCTCTCTCTCTCTCTCTCTCTCTCTGCCTCTCTCTCTCTCTCTCTCTCTCTCTCTCATAGTAGCCTACTATTTACCCATAACAAATGGTGAATTTCTGAGCCTTTTTTAATTTGTAGCCTATACCACTGAAGGCATGATAATGCTTCATCATATTTTAGAAATAGGGCCTATGTGCCTTTTATATACCAAATGTTTATCATTTTGAAATTGTTTCAGTTGTTTATGACTTGTGTATGACTGAAATTATCTCTGCATACTATCAGTGCTGCATTGCTTTGTAAAGATAGGCTATTCAACACACTTTAAAAACACACTGAAAAGATACGGCATAGTAGCCTACTGAAAACATTTTGTTCATAATAATGGTGATTAATAAATGGTGGTCTTAAATTTTCATACTGACATCCTTGAATTTGACTTGGTAGATCACGGCAGACCATCGACTTCAAAAGTAGATCTTGGTTAAAAAAAGGTTGGGCACCCCTGCTATAGAGAGAACCACAAGTGCTTGAAAGACAGGGATCAAAAGCCTAGTCAAGTTGTTGTAGTTTACTTGGGTTTGGGAGCAATATAAAAAACCTTCAGAGAAGGGACAGTTGGGATGAGTTTACTAACACTCCCTAGGCTTTGTTTTACAGTTGTAATGAGTTTGGTGACAGACCTTCATTGACACAGCAGAGGAGACATTGGGCTGCATATAGAAATTAATGTGTAATGAATGTGAATATAGACATAAATGTGTAATATGTTGTTCAGCCCTTTTAATGGGAGGAATTTGGAAAAAAACTGGCCCTGTGACCAGCACCCCTCATGTAGAATGTGTACGCCTACAGATATGTGTGGGGGAAAAGGCATAGCCTACCCTCTAAGACCCTTTTTGTCTATGCATTAACAATTTCACAGTGCTCTTAAATTCTTATCTCTGCTCCTATTTTGTTTTATTATTGTTTCCCAGACCCCTGCATGAGGGACGAATGAAACTGTGTTGTAAACAGAAATTATTCACTGTACTGCATTTTTTGACAATGACAATGTACTACTATTATACAAGTCATGGGTAAAATCTTATGTAGCCTTATTTCTCAAAATATAAATTGCTGAAATATAGGCCCAGGCCTACAGTTTCTCCATGCGCCAATGTCATACTGTAGTCATTGTTTTGCCGTTTTGCATTTACGCTGCAAGAATACACCCCCCCCCCCCCAAAAAAAAATGCCTGTGTGAGAAGACCCCCCCCCCCCCCCCCCCCCCCCCCCGGACAAAATAAACCCTGGCTGCCCCCATAGTTTCCAAAATTTCTGTGGGAAACACTGTACCTGTAGAGTGTGTCGATGGAAAATGTCACATTATTAAAACTGAACTATCCAGCTTTGGGATGTAAGCGAAGCAAAAACTCCATCGCAACCTCTAGTGGTTCTCCTGAAAGGTTCCACTATATTAGCCTGGTAAACCAGCGCCACCCGCTGGGCACCAAAAATTTCCAGCTGTGAGTGGGTCTGGCCTCGGATCTGAGAGCGTTTTGAACACTGTGCCCTGAGTCCGGCAAAACCAATTACAGCGCAGTGATTTGTTTTGAATCAAAGCGGGCGGGGTTTTGAGGGAGTGACGACGAAGCTCGCAACACTGTTGGGAAAGCACATCAACGGCAAAGATCGCCGATTGGTCAGAGCGCCGGCACGGTTTGAAAAAACAACAGGTTGTTCTCATCAACAATCTTCGGAGGTATCGTTCATCGGGGCCAGACTAAATTACTCCGGTCTCACATTTAGGCTGGTTTATCAGGCTACCACTATATGGTAAAAAAAATGACCCATTAAACCAAACGAGATACTGATATTGGTTTTGAATGCGCAAATCTACATCTGTTCTGTAATTATGTCCTTTCTGGAATTCAGCTTTCTTCACTTCTAAGAGGCTTTCCCCATGTTTATATGTGCAGATCCATTGCTCATGAGTGTTCTGCCTGGTCTTTTACACAACTGTAAGTGAGACTGTTTCCTTTGCACATCCACGATGAATGTTTCATCCAGCTGACTTGTTCCTGGCAGATATCCCTGTGGTAACACTTCCAAATAAGGGTCCATAATTAACAGTAAAGAAGCTACAACCTAATACTTAAGTAAGGGTTAATAATCATTACTTAATGCCACATTAGACACATATTAATTGTTTTTAATGCATATGTTGAACATTAGTAAGCAGTTACTTAACTATTAGATAGCTATTACCTTGTGTTACAAGTTAATAGCATATTATTATTTAACTAACAGATAAGTAAGGGTACAGTTAATAGTTAAGTAGCTATCAGGTCATAGTTAACTAAGGACCAAAATTAACACTTACTTAATACAAGAGTAAGGCCTAAATAATGGTTAATTAATACATAAATATTGGGTTTTGGGACCCTTATATTAGAGTTGGCTGAGGATAACTAATGGTTAATTAATCGATAGATATTGGTGTTTGGGACCCTTATATTAGAGTTGGCTGCGGATAACTAATGGTTAATTAATCGATAGATATTGGTGTTTGGGACCCTTATAATAGAGTTGGCTGAGCATACCTAATAGTTAAGTAAATAATCTACTGTGACATCTAGTTTTCACTCGTTCAAATCATTGTAGTAGTGACAACAGGAGCCATTATATAGCAAGGATTGGACGTACACTTCTCAATGATGGTGGGGTGATGAGATGTAATTTTTTCATGTACCACTTATTAGTTTTAATGGTTAAAACCCTGCAATAAATGCAGAACATTATGAAGAGTAATAGTTTTGAAGCGAGACTAAACCATTCCTTTGTGATAATTAGGTTAATGTTTGAGAATATTAGCTCCAAGAAGAGCAGTGCATGATGGGTACGCAATCTACAGACAACAATATTTCGGTATTATTTAATCATTAGATATGCCTTGCTTTTGTATTAAGTAAGTGTTAATTAAGGTCCTTAGTTAAGTATGACCTAATAGCTAATGGTAACTATTATAACTGTACCCTTACTTATCTATTAGTTAAATAATTATATGCTATGAACTTGAAACACATGGTAAGGGGCCATATATATATAAGGGGCCATAATTAACAGCAAATTAGCTATAACCTAATACTTTAGTAAGGGTTAATAATCACTACTTAATGGCACATTAGACACATATAAATTGTTATTAATTCACATGTTAAACATTAGTAAGCAGTTACTTAACTATTAGATGAATATTACCATGTGTCACAAGTTCATAGCATATAATTATTCAACTAATAGATAAGTAAGGGTACAGTTAATAGTTAAGTAGCTGTTAGGTCATACTTAACTAAGGACCTTAATTAACACTTACTTAAGGCATATCTAATGATTAAATAATATCGAAATATTGTTGTCTGTAGATTGCGTACCCATCATGCACAGCAGTTCTTGGAGCTAATATTATCAAACATTAAATTAATTATCACAAAGGAATGGTTTAGTTTCGCTTCAAAACTATTACTCTTCATAATGTTCTGCATTTATTGTAGGGTTTTTATCATTACAATTAATGAGTGGTACATGAAAAAATTACATCTCATCACCCCACCATCATTGAGAAGTGTACGTCCAATCCTTGCTATATAATGGCTCCTGTTGCCACTTTAACAGTGATTTAAATGAGTAAAAACTAGATGTCACAGTAGATTAAATACTTAACTATTATGTATGCTCAGCCAACTCTATTATAAGGGTCCCAAACACCAATATCTATCGATTAATTAACCATTAGTTATCCGCAGCCAACTCTAATATAAGGGTCCCAAACACCAATATCTATCGATTAATTAACCATTAGTTATCCGCAGCCAACTCTAATATAAGGGTCCCAAAACCCAATATTTATGTATTAATTAACCATTAGTTATGCCTTACTTTTGTATTAAGTAAGTGTTAATTTTGGTCCTTAGTTAAGTATGACCTGATAGCTACTTAACTATTAACTGTGTCCTTACTTATCTATTAATTAAATAATAATATGCTATTAACTTGTAACACAAGGTAATAGTTATCTAATAGTTAAGTAACTGCTTACTAATGTTCAACATATGCATTAATAACAATTAATATGTGTCTAATGTGGCATTAAGTAATGATTAGTAACCCTTACTTAAGTATTAGGTTGTACCTACTTTACTGTTAATTATAGCCCCTTATTTGGAAGTGTTACCATCCCTGTTTATTTTGTTTTTATTTTTATTATTATACATTTCCATTGACTATAGATTACATAAAAATAACGTGGACAGAAAGCTAGCTACTGCTTATGCTTTTGTAACAAGTAATTAAGTGTTCAAAGTCGAGGTGACAAGCCACATTTTTGCTTATGTTGTTCAAAGTATGATTAAGAACATAATAAAGTGACACCAAGTAGAGTGTGCGCCATTAGATTTCAACTTGTATACATTTGTACACATTTGTTAGCTAAGTTAGCCCTATTAGCAACGTCAGCTAAATTAACAGCAGCTGCAGCATGTGTGTTATCAGTAGTGTTAGCAAGGTTTGCTAAAGCATCAGTTAGCCATGTTAGCAGCACTAGCTGCAGCAGTGTGTGTGTGTGTGTGTGTGTGTGTGTGTTATCTGTACTGTTAGTAAGGTTTGCTAAAGCATCAGTGAGCCATGTTAGCAGCACAGCTGCAGCATATGTGTTATCAGTAGTGTTAGCAAGGTTTGCTAAAGGTTTAGCAAGGTTTGCTGTGTGTGTTACCTCAGGTGGAGCGGTGGCCCACAGCCACAGACCTCTGTGCTCTCTGTCATCCATCACACAGTCATTAGCAGCCAGCAGCCCATGGGAGAGTCTACAGGGGAATGGTGACCTTTGGCCAGGAGGCGAAATGAAAGGCAAGGAGAGGACACAGTAGAAATATAGTATATACAGTATTAGAGATAGAGAAAACGTGAGAAGCATTTTTACACTGTGAGGAAAAATGGAATGGGAAATGGCACTGGGAGAATGGCAGAATTCACACACACACACGCACACATGTACACGCAGACACAGGCTTGTACACACACACTGTTCTTGTCGAGATATTTATAATATGGCTTAGCTTTTCTTTGGCAGTTAATATGTAAGGTGTGTGATGTGAAATGACAATATCCTTCAGTTCTCTCATAAATGACTCAGACCAAATCAATCCAAGATTTATGCTGGAACATTATTGATCCTGCATAGGCCATGTTATTGACTGGAGTCGTGTGCCTGGAGATTGAGTTAACATTGCCATTTTGAATTGGTCTGTCTTGTCCTTGTTGGTTTAACCCATTGACGCCTAAGGCACCTGCAAAAAAGGGAGCTGAATGTCTGAATGGCCTTTTTAACAAAAGCTGCCCTCAGATTATAACAACCTAAATATCTCAGCTTCTGAAGCACATTAAAATATGCACTAAATTGCATTTAAACGTGAAGACCCAAGACGTCAGGGCCAATGTTGCGCAACGCAACATCAGGCATCAATGGGTGAAATTTCCTGCAAATATTATCATTTAGATATTTCACATCTTGTCCCCACAGCTCTTCTGGCAAACCAATTTGGCGCCTTAATACTTTATAAAGCACTTTGTAATTAACTAGATAAATGAACTAAGTTCGCAGATAAGCTGCCAGAAAAATGAGGTCAGAAATTAGTTATCAGAGTTTTAGTGTATCTGATGGAATCGTACATCAAATCCCGCTCTAGAGCAAGTGCTTGGTCATGGATTTCAGTGCAGTTGAAGAGCCTCTTTAAGATAAAATGTAGTCTCCTTTCCGCCGCTAACTATCATCCCAAAACATCATGTTCTCTGATTTGGCGGCATTCTTTTCTCTCCATCTTATTATCCAGTATCATTACCGTTATCATAATTGTGTCCAAGTGCTTTGTGAGAATTTTCTATTCTCTAACTATCACTTTTCATGTTCTATAATTTCTTCCTCTGTTTTATTCATTGTGGTGGTGATCTGTGTCTTTGTGGGGAAAAAAACATGATGTATGCTGTATTTCAGAGCACTGAGATACTGAGGAGTTTTTGTAACTTTTTGAAGGTGGTGATCAAACACTATCACAAACACACATACTAACTTCCTCAGACTAACATCTTATCCACATATGTCTGTCTCTGTCTCTGTCTCTGTCTCTCTCTCTCTCTCTCTCCACTACATTTGGTGCTGAGTCCAACCACTGGGAGCTGCAGGGGATGCCTCTATGATAACACTATTACGCCTCTGGTCAGAGTCCTCAATAAAACATCACACACTCACATCACGTCAAGTCAAGTCAAGTCAAGTCAAGTAGGTTTTATTGTCAATTTCTTTACATGCACTGGTCATACAAAGAATTTGAAATTACATTTCTTGCTTTCCCATACAGACATAGACTAATCTAGGTAAGGACATAGACAGTATAGACATAGACAGTACTTATACATGGACTTAAGACAGTATGGACATAGACAGTGCTCATACAGACATTTAAAGTGCAAGACTGGACAACAGAAGACTTGTAGAGGACATACATTAAGAGGTATTTGTTGTGCTTTTGTGCTTTTCCTAAAAAAAGTCCTTTATAGCGTTCTGACATGGTAATAGTAGCATTTTGAAGAAAAATAAATATTAAAAAGGTCTGTCAAGTACACCAGCAGCAGTGTGTGTGTGTGTGTGTGTGTGTGTGTGTGTGTGTTGTGTGTGTGTGTGTGTGTGTGTGTGTGTGTGTGTGTATGTGTTTAGTGCAGGTAGAAGGTGCGGTGTGCGTCTTGTGTGTGTGTTCGTGTGTCTGTGTGTGTGTGTGTGTCAGTGTGTGTATGTTTGGGTTTAGTGCAGAAAGTGCAGTGTGCTTGTGTGTGTGTGTGTGTGTGTGTGTGTGTGTGTGTGTGTGTGTGTGGGTGTGTGTGTATGTGTGTGTGTGTGTGTTTGTGTGTGTGTGTGTGTGTGTGTGTGTGTGTGTGTGTGTGTGTGTGTGTGTGTGTGTGCATGTTTTGAGTTAGTGCAGGTTGAAAGTTCAGTCACAAGTATAGTAGTGCAGGTGGAATGTTCAGTCGCAGATGTGGTGGTGGGGGATGGGGGGGGGTTGTCAGTGGCCTTGCTGGCTAGAGGCTGACAGTGGAGGGAGAGTGGGTTGAGTGTTCAGCATCTTGATCGCTTGGTGCATTGTGCTGCTCGCCAGCCTGGTGGTACGGGAACGGAGGCGCCTGTACCTCTTTCCAGAGGGCAGGAGGCTGAACAGTTTGTGTGCAGGGTGGCTTGTGTCTTTGATGATCATCAGTGCTTTCCGGGTGAGGCGTGTGGTGTAAATGTCCTGCAGGGAGGGGAGTGGTACTCCAATGATCTTCTTCGCTGTGTTCACAACACGCTGGAGTGTCTTCCTGTTTTTCTCCGTGCAGCTTCCTCCCCACACTGTGATGCAGTTGGACACGACGCTCTCTATGGTTCCTCTGTAGAATGTTGTCATGATGGAGGGTGTAGCACTTGCCTTCTTTAGTTTGCGCAGGAAGTAGAGACGCTGATGGGCCTTCTTCGCCAGTGATGTAGTGTTGGTGGTCCAAGAGAGGTCGTCGCTGATGTGCACTCCAAGGAACTTGGTGCTGCTCACTCTCTCCACAGCATCGCCGTCGATGGTCAGTGGTGGCAGTTGTTTTTGGACCCCTTTGGAAGTTGACAACAATCTCCTTGGTCTTGTTGACATTCAGCAGGAGGTTGTTGTCTTTGCACCATCTGGCCAGCAGGTCTACTTCTTCTCTGTAGTGAGTCTCATCGCCCTTGGTGATGAGGCCCACCAGTGTTGTATCATCCGCAAACTTCACTAGATGGTTAGTGCTGTGGGTCGTTGTGCAGTCGTGTGTCAGCAGCGTGAACAGCAGGGGGCTGAGAACACAACCTTGCGGAGCCCCCGTGCTCAGGGTCAGGGTGCTCGAGGTGTTGTTCCCTACCCGTACTGCTTGTGGTCTTTGCATCAGGAAGTCCAGCATCCAGTTGCATAGGGAGGTGCTGAAACCTAGTTTGTCCAGTTTTCTGATGAGTTGTTGTGGTATTATGGTATTGAATGCTGAACTGAAGTCAATGAACAGCATTCTCAATTATGAGTCTTTATTGTCCAAGTGGGTGAGGGCTGGATGGAGGGCAGAGCAAATTGCATCCTCCGTGGATCGCTTGGCTCGGTATGCGAACTGGTAGGGGTCTAGGGTGGGGGGTAGGGTGGCTTTGATGTGTGACAGGACTAGCCGTTCGAAGCACTTCATGATTATGGGCGTCAGTGCTACAGGACGGCAGTCATTGAAGCATGATGGTGATGATTTCTTCGGCACAGGTATGATGGTAGCAGCTTTGAAAAGTGATGGGATGACTGCTTGCTCCAGAGAGATGTTAAAGATGTCTGTGAAGACATCCTTCAGCTCTTCTGCACAATCCTTCAACACTCGGCCTGGTATGTTGTCTGGGCCAGCTGCTTTGCGTGGGTTGATGGTGGCCAGTGTCCTCTTAACACTGGCAGAGGACAGGTAAAGGGGTTGATCATGGGGGGGAGGGGGAGTTTTCTGTGGGTGAGTGTCATTTTGTGCTTCAAAGCGGGCAAAGAAACTGTTCAGGTCGTTTAGCAGAGAGGTGTTGTTGTCACAGCTTCGTGGTGCAGGCTTATAGTCCATCACAGGCATGATTAAATGATTCAGCCCACGGATAACAGGCAGACACAACACACACACATAAATACACCCCCCCCTCTCTCTCTCTTTCTCACTCACTCACTCACTCACTCACTCACTCACTCACTCACTCACTCACTCACTCACTCACTCACTCACACACACACACACACACACACACACACACACACCGAAGAGCGAAAGATGAGACAGAGAAGAAAGAAAATGAGAAAAGGAAGGTGTGAGAAACTGTGGAAATGTGTATCTTCCATCTCCTCTCAAACACACATGTGTAATGCATTGTTACTTTTCTTTTCCTTCCTTTTGGCCCACTGCCAAATCCTTCAACAGAGCTGACACCAATTTATGACAGAATTACTATAGTAGACTCTGTCTGTCTGTCTGTCTGTCTGCGCGTGCGTGTGTCAGCAAGAGAGGAGGTAGGAATGGACGTCTAAAGAGTAGCGAATAACTGTTTCGAATATGAAAATCCAAACATGCAGAGAAGTTCTATCCTACAGCAATATTACATAGACAAAAGAGGCATTTGGGAAGAGACAGGAGGATTATGCGAACTGAGAATACAAATAGATTTAGACCATCCCTCCTACATCTTTAATTAATTCCCTTGTATATATAGCTGTAAGCCATTTTGATTCCACAATACCCACTGCATTGCAGTCAAAGTCAAAATATTCATCTTCCTCTCTTTTACAATACAGTGAGGAGAATAAGTATTTGATCCCTTGCTGATTTTGTTGGTTTGCCCACTAATAAAGACATGATCATTCTATAATGTTAATGATAAAATGTATTATAATATAGAGAGACAGAATATCAAAAAGAAAATCCAGAAAATAACTTTGAAGAATATATTTTAATTGATTTGTATTCCATTGAGGAAAATAAGTATTTGACCCCTCTAGTCAAATAAGACAAAATACTTGGTGGCAAAGCCCTTGTTTTCTCATACAGAGGTCAAATGTTTCTTTCAGTTAATGACAATGTTTGTGGGTATATTAGAAAGGATTTTTGTCCACTTTTCTTTGCAGATCATCTCTAAATCACTTAAGTTGTATGACTGTAGCTTGCCAAATGGGAACTTCTGTTCCCTTCACAGGCATTTTATAGGGTTAATGTTTGGAAACTGTCTAGGCCACTTCATGACCTTAATGTGCTTCTGCTTGAGCTACTCGTTGCTTGCGCAAGCGTTGCTTGGGCTGTATGTTATGGATTATTATCATTTTGGGAGGCCAACCCATGACCCACCTTCAGTCTAGTGGTGGTGGGAAAGAGGTTGGCATGCAGCATTGTACGTTTACATGTCTCCCTCCATCCATTTCTTGACGATGTGAAGTTGTCCTGTGTCTTGGCCAGACAAACAACCTCAAAACATAATGTTACCACTTTCATTCATGATGTTGGAGAAGGTGTTGTTCTTGGGATCATAGGCAGCATTTCTCTTCCTCCAAACACATAGAGTTGTGTTAATGCCAAACAGTTTGATTTTGGTGTTATCTGACTCCAGCACCTCCCAATCATATCCTAATCCAGTTTGACGTTCATTGGCAAACCTCAGGTGAGCCTGAACAGGTTCCTTCTGAAGCCGGGGTACCATACATGCACTGCAGGATTTTAATCCGCTGTGGTATCAAGTGTTTCCAATAGTTTTCTTAGTGATTGAGGTCCCAGCTGCCTTGAGATCATTTCCTAGCTCCTCCCATACAGTTTTAAGGTGCTTTATCTCCTTTTTTTCTGGTTATTAAATTCCCACAAGGTCAAATCTTGTATGGAACCAGAGACAGGCCTAAGATTGATGATTGATGATCATTTTGTATGTCCTAAAATTGGGAAGAAATGCACCAACAGTTTGCTCTTTAATATCCAGGAGCCCATTTCAGCCTTATTGAGTTCTAAAATCTTGTCCCTGACATCCTTTGACAGCTTTTTGGTCTGTCCCATGTTGGCGAGTTTAGTTTGATTGATTGACTGATTCTATGGACTGATTCTGCAGATTCAATGTGTCTTTTGTGCAGGTTACTATTAACAGGTGTGTTCAATTCAGATAACAAGTTGATTGGAAGTGCCATTTGATCTGCGGGATCAAAACTCTTAATGGTTGGCAGGGGATCAAATACTTATTTCCCTCAATTAAATATAAATCAATTATTATATATTCTTTAGAGTTAACTTCTGGATTTTCTTTTTGATATTCTGTCTCTCCATATTAGAATACATATTATCATTAACATTAAAGACTGATCATGTCTTTATTAGTGGGCAAACCAACAAAATCAGCAAGGGATCAAATACTTATTCTCCTCACTGTATCTCTGCCCCGTGGGCTTCACATGTGTTTGCACAATTTCTATTATGTGATTTTCCTGACTTTATCTCAAGATATGATATTTGCTAAACTAATATTGAAGAATTGTTCACTGTCAAATAAGGCCTATATTCTAGCCAATCCTTCAATCGGGATACGTAGGTGATAATGTCTGATATTCTTCTGTTATCATATCAGTGGTTGAAACTGTCCAGTCCTTTACTGTATGACCATTGGTAAACCTTTCATATTTTTCAGGGTCGACAGCGAAATATAGGCTAGTTGTTGCTTTTGGGCTAAATGATCTCTCTCTCTCTCTCTCTCTCTCTCTCTCTCTCTCTCTCTCTCTCCTCATCTCTCCTCACCTGCTGGGTGTTTGGTCTTTTGGATCAGTACCAGTTCTGGTCTTGGCAGGGTCTGCAGTTTGGGGAATCTCTATGACGACCAGGTGATGCTCCTCCGTCTGCCAACTTGGATGTGGCACGTTCCCATCTACCTGGGACCTTACCACCCCACCCTGATGTTGGGCTCTTACTCCTCCAGAAGCCATTATGCCGTCCCTGAAAGATATGACCGGTCATGCCACTGGACTGGAGACCCGTTTACACATATTAAATTATATGTGATGTGTAACCAGCATGACAGGAAAGCCTTTCCTATACTTCTCTCCTCTCTGTGAAGGAATGCGATTGTACCTGCTTTCTTACGCTAAAGTACAGACTTTCTGTGGCCTAGACTCATTTTAAAAGTGGGTAAATAAATTTACACCACAAAGGTAAATTGTTTTCAGACGCAAGAGTAAGTCACTGTGTTTTATGCGTAAAAGTAGACATAATACGTAGAAAAGGATCAAAACAAATATTCACAATAAATATAAAACAAGTAATAAAAGGTCAACATATAAATAAGCCTGAGAGGAGGTCTAACCGGGCAAATACATAGGCTGCGACGTGATTGAAGCGACAGAGAACCGCTTCTGTGCAGAAGCAAGGGATACGAGCGATTGAAACGACAAGAGTATGTCCGTTACAAGCAGAACGCAAGCATTCAAACATTACCATTGGCTGTGGTCACTGACCTCTATACAGTCACTGTCGCGGCCTGTCGCTTAACCGCGTCATAGCTCATTAGCATAACATTGCCAGGAGTTCAACTAGAACTCTCCAGAATTGCTTTTGTCGCGCTAATCAATACAAAGTCAACTACTTCTGTCGCTCGCCTGTGTATTTGCCCGGTAATGCATTGTAACTAGGTAAATAGGAAGATCGAAGTGCATGAATAGCAAGTGCTGATTAACTGGAGATTCATAGTTGGACATCTTTTACAGTCTAAACCTGGGAGGCGTATGCTTCACTATGATAAACACAGAACAATTCAGTTAATTTAATGAATTTGCCTTACATTTGCACAACAATCCAGCAGAAGCTTAGGTTACTTTCACCGGAAACGTGTGAAGCAAATTATTCATACATGTATTATATGTGAATCAATCATAACACCAGAAATGTTATGCCTGATTGCTAATTGATTTTTTTCCTCATAATTGAGGTGCACACACTGCATTAATGACCAAATTAAACTGAATGACTATAATATTGAATGCCCGTATTATTATTGAGTTTCCATTCCATACCCACTCTTGAGTTCATGATTTGATGATGATGATGCTCCTCATGCTATACTAGGCCTATATGTTCTGGATGCTGGAAGTAGAGCTGGTGTACATGCCTTTGTTATTCTCAGGACGAGCTATTGTCTCAGGCACTTAAATGCCGAGAATAAAGAAAACCGAAGATAAAGTGGGATAACAACCGTTTCTAGCGTAGCCCATCGTAAGTGTCCCCACTTACTTTTGTTTTCTTTAATTTCTGCAACAAAAAAATGGCGGTGGCGGGCAGGAGAAGTAGCAAGTCTGAATGCTTTGGTGACAGGTGAAGTAGTAAGAAATGCATATTGTGGTTACTGTTTATGTCTTAGTTTTGTGTTTTATAAAGACTTATATGACCAAACCTTTACATTTCCTGAGCCCTGCCAACTTCCAAATATACACGTACCCTACCACCATTATCAATATTCTTTAATTTCACATTTTCCTGTCCTGAAACTCTTAATTTTCAGTGGTTTGTATTTTAGTGACTCTTGGCGCAATGAATATACATTCCTTTTTTATGATTTGTTGGAACAAAAAACAGCTTTGTCACCAATACTCTTTTAAGCCAAAGTCCTTACAGTAGCCTCGAGCAAGGACACCTTTTTACTTTCACTTCTCTGGAAGATTTCTCAAGGGGAAAAGTTTCTCTCTTCAACAGCAGTTTTAATCGAGTCAAATCATTATCCAGCATTAACAAGGTGCTGTTATCAAGGTGAAATGGAGCAGAGACTCCAGGGCTTCATTTGGGAAGTCTTGAAGGTGCAGCGTGAAGTGCTGACTAACTGAATAAAACATATCTGGAGGTAAAGCCTTCGGCACATCACTCATGCCCCATTGGAGCAGAGCAACTTCTGAGGTACATCAGCCATTTGAAGCTGGAGCAGAACACCGCTGGTGAAACGATTCACAAGAGGGAATATATCAGATCTTTTTACTGCAAAGTGAACTGGTTCTCAGATGGGGACAAAGGCAGGCACTGTAATTCTTAGGATTTGTTGTTGCTGCTGAGGCAAAGAAAAGAGTTTTATATTATTTTATTCTTTCAATGCTTTGGAAAATGTTTTTTTTTTTTTTAGTCTACTGCAAAGCAGACTACGTGGAGAGAAATCAAACAGCTCCAAGGGGTGAATGTTGTGTCCATTTTGGGCCTGGAGACTAGCCGAGGGGAGAGCAGTACTGTAGCCCACAGGTTCTAATGAAGTACTCTCATTACAGCAAATAACTGTGAATCTGTCAGAGAGGCGACAGGAAGATGCCAACAGTAGAGATGTATTGGACGAAATGACCACGTCTTTGATGTCTTTTAATGAGGTACTATGTAACGCAAGGCAAACAAAGGTCATAATTTCCCATGCAAACTAACAAAAACACTAAAATCATACTTTCATATAGTTAAAAAACATTTGGCATGAGTAAGCTCGCAGAAAATGAGCATTTATTTGAAATCAAGAAAAGCATAGCCTAAAGAAATCTTGATCTGATTGTAAATGATCCAGCAATGCAATTTGGTCTATTGACATGTTCCAAATAGCTCCCATTAAGCCCCCTCTATACTCAGGGTTGGACTGGCCATCTGGCATAGTGGGCATTTCCCAGTGGGCCCCCTATTTTCAGATGTGTAAAATTATTACTATTATTTTTACATTTCTGAAAACCGGTTAGTCAGTTCTGTGCCACTAATTTTGGGGGGGGGGGGGGGGGGGGGGGGGGGGTGGGGGGGGGGGGGGGGTGGGGGGTGTCTTTAGCTAAAAGTGCCCGGGTCCCCCAGTCCAGCCTCTCTACTCTGTCAATGAGAGTTTGCCCTGCTCTGCAATTACAGACAGACAATACACAGCAGATGTTTGTATAATACAGCAAAATGTATGTAATAAAATGACCTTGGAATGAAATGCCTTTGCAATTGCTTAGAACACAAAATAACCATAATTAGTGAGTTGACTTCAGTGATTAGTCGAGTGGATAATTGCATGTAAAGGAAAGACCGATTCACAATGCTGCGTAGTTTTTCTCTGGCTGGGCCACACTATTGGTTTTCAGATGAAGTGTGTAATGGCAGCTCAGTACGTCTTTTGTTGTGACTCACATACAAGAGTCAACACCATCTCCTCCCTCAGTTGGATTTTCATGTGATTTGTCACCATGTCCACGCTAAGTGCAGATAAACCACTCCAAGAGAAAGCCTGTCCGAAACATCCCACATTTCTGAAACCTTTCATATCTGTAGAGTGAATTGAGACATTGCATTCCCAGAAATAAAGAAATCTAGCTGAGACCTTTCGTGTTTGTAGAGTGAATTGAGACTCTGTGTTCACCCCGCCATCATCAAAGGGGATGCGGCCTGAAAAATGGGGACAGAAATTTTAAAAAGTAGTGAGAAGCGATAGAAATGTAAACTGTTCAGGGTGAAAGACTTCTTGTATTCAGATGTGCCCTGAATGTAAGGAGAAGAGAACACTCTCTGGCTGATTGCTGATGGCATATTAGCTAGTAAAGCCATATATTATTTGCTTGGTGACATTTTGTTTCTCCAGCATTGAAGAGATACAGTACATTCCTTTTTAAAGATATATATTTAACCTTTATTGCGACAGGAGGACAGTGTGAGAGACACAGGAAGCGAGTGGGGAGAGAGAGATGGGGAAGGATTGGCAAAGCGCCCAAGCAGGAATCAAACCCGGGACTACCATTAGGCCACGGCAGGGGCGAGCAGATTCCTGACACGTGGTTCTTAAGCATGGAGAAGAGATGGGACAGGCAGATTCTCCCTGATAAGGATATATATACATTACATTATATTGCAATTAGCTGACGCTTTCAGTTATTAAAAGGGACTTACAGTTATTCTTTTTCAGGGTATTGGTTACAGGCCCTGGAGCAGTGTGGGGTTAGGTTCATTGCTCAAGGGCACTTCAGCCATGGGCGGAGATGTAGGGAGAGATCAGGGGGGATTCGAACCTGGACAAAGACCTGGTAAGACCAACTCTCTAACCACTGGGCCACGGCTGCCCCACATAAGTATTATTTTGATATTATTTTGGTTGAACACTGTCATGTCAAGAAGAAAGTGAAAATGGTGGACCAGTGAGCCAACCCACCATGTGATTAATGCCTAATCGTTTTGAACTCACTGTGACTTTTTTTGTCAATTAAGACTTTACATACTTTAGGTGCTCTAGGAATGATCTCATCCTACTCTGTCTCATTCCATTCACTACAACTGCTTTCTCTGTTTTTGTTTGTCCCTCTTCATCTCTCTCTCTCTCTGCTGCTGCTCTCTCCTTCTCACTGTTTCCCTTAATCCATGAGCGTGTTATTTTCTTTCTTTCCTGTGTGTACAGCCTCATTAAAACATTCATTATCACCAGTGGGTCCTGTCTGCATTACAAAGACACTGATTTCATGGGTGGCAGAGTTACTCATATTTTTCCTGAGGGGGAGCGCATGAGGACTGAGGAGAGACTAAAATAAGGGTCTTTAATTTTTCAAGAGTGTTGAATCACAGCACACATTTCCTCCATTCACCGCTTAAGTGTTTTTGTCTATAATGTATGAAGTGTGTGTCAGGTGGCTGAGTGCAGGCCCTAATAATAGTGTACTGTAGGGGAAATCGAGTTTGGTGCTCATAGATGGAGATCCACTTTGAAAGGGAAGCGATTATCTGCTTCGTTTTATGACCAATAGACTAGTGTGCAGAATAAAGCGCTGGGGTGATATTAGACCAGCGAAAATGTGATTTAATGAAAGAAACCTACAATACCCATTATGCTGCATTGGGAGGGGGGTTGGTGGGAGGCGCCTTTTTAAATCTAAACAGGAAAATCAGTAGTAACATGATCTATTGAAGAGGAAGAATGAAAACTGAAATGAAAAGTTAAATGTGCTCTGACTGCTGATCTGATTGACATTGCTTTGTTAAGTGACCCCAAACTCCCTTGTGTTACATGTTCAGGAGCCCCAGGGGGGCGTTGAGAAGGATACAGTTGAGAGGGGAAGTGCCTAGTAGTCATTGGGGGCATTAGTCCATTTTTTTAATAAGGGGGGTGTTGACAGCCTTATCATGAGGTCAAGGGGGCGTTGGGAGGCTTAGGGTGAGGTCAAGGGGGCGTTGGGAGGCTTAGGGTGAGGTCAAGGGGGCGTTGGGAGGCTTAGGGTGAGGTCAAGGGGGCGTTTGTTCAAAAAAGGTTGAGCTGCATAACAGCCTCCCCTCTCTGCTCAGTAATACCACTTCCTGAATGGGGAGAGCTGAAATCTGAAAGTGAGCAGTCGCTGTATCGCAGCACTTCTTTTCAGAACTTCTACTAGACCTTGCTATTCTTAAAATGCCTCCCTGGAAAGGGCCTGCATGACTGGAATGCTGATCATGTTCCCCTGCCCTTGTGAGAGAAGAAATCCGACAGCGAAAAGTCATTACATGAGCTCATAGTTACGCAATTAGCTGCCTCTGTGTCTTATAATTGAGAAAGCACCAGTTGCTGTAAACAGGTCCCCAGGTTAGAATGTTTTAATTATCGGAATGTTTATTGCCATGGAGAGCGCTGGTTACGCTATTAGCTGTCACTAAGGTCACCATTGATTAAAATTCCACTATTGAAATCCAATTGATTAAAGCTGAAATTGTAATTAACGGAGCAAACAGCTGTTCCCAAGTAAAGTGAGAAAATTATTTTATATCTAGCAAATAATTGAGCCTTTTAGAACAATAAGACATCACAAATCTTCTATACAAAATGTCATGTGTCAATACTATATTATAATAATACGTAATCTTACAAAACGTAGGTTATAATGCATGTTGTGTCTTAAGCTGCCTGACCAGTGTTGTGCATTTAATGGTGTTTTTGTTGCTGTTGATTTTCTCCCAAACCACATCGGATTAGTCGATTAAACAGACATACCCATGAGCCTAATAGGCACTCTGCTTCCTAATGTGAGTGCCATTATAAGCAGAGGGGTTCACCCAGTCCATCTGGAGACCAACTTGGGAGGTCTGGAGGAGCAAAAACAGATCAATGAACACAAACACATCTCCAGACACGTTCTCCCATGCACTCCAAGTTCATTATGCGCCATACCGTATGTAGGGCTGTAATCAATATAATTATGCTGACAGCAGGGCCTGAGCTCACACAGCTGTCTCTTACACTGATATGATGTAGGGTGTAGCAGCAAATTGTGGGCCCTATGTACAATTAACTCCAGTGGAACCCCCACCCCACCGCAGACATGTATATGATATCAGCAGGGGTGTTGTTCAGAGGGGTAAAGTGGGACTGAGGGATGCCGACAAGGGGGGGACAAAGGGCTCTATTGTCCTAGGCCCAGAGAAAGGAGCGGCCCAGAATCGGGACACCAACACATTGTATGTATTGAGGAGGGGGCCTTTTCAGATGGTTTTGTCCCGGGCCTGGCCAAAGCTGTCAGCGGCCCTGTGTATATCTACATAAATCTGACTGTGTGTGTGGGCCCCCTATACATGGGGCCCAAGTGACTCAAAGGGGTCAGCTGTCCCAGACCTAGGTAGATGGGGCCCCCCAAAATTGGGCCCTCATTACATTGAATGTATTGTTTGGGGGGCCCTTTCAGATGACTTTGTCCTGGGCCCAGCCAAAGCTGTCGGCGGCCCTGCACCCACCCAGTTCTCCTGGAGTGGATCTGTGCTAGCCCTCCTCCCTCTGTCAGGAAGATAAGAGATCTGAGAACAATGACTACATACAGTACTGAGGAGAGCTCTAGTCTACACTTGAGCACTCTGCAGGGAATCAAAGCAAATCTTTTGAAGTCCCGTTCAGTTCAGTATGACACACTCCAACAAGACACTGCCCCAGATTGTGCAATGAAACCCAGTGCGCGATCTCTCTCTCTCTCTCTCTCTCTCTCTCTCTCTCTCTCTCTCTCTCTCTCTCTCTCTCTCTCTCTCTCTCTCTCTCTCTCTCTCTCTCTCTCTCTCTCTCTCTCTCTCTCTCTCTCTCACTCAGTCTCTCTCACTCACACACACAGGCTCTCTGCCAAGCGATACCCCACATACCCCCCTCTCTTTCTCTCTCACTCACACACACACATGAAAGACAGAGATGAGGGTTACTTCTTTGTGGATTCATGTTGAAATTGAATCCGGGTAGACATTTTGAATGTAGAAATCAGTCAGCTTGGAAAGGTAGCAGTCAAAGTCATGCAGTAAGTGACCTTTTGTGTGACTGTTTGCCTTTTGATCAGCCTTGGCTAGTGTAGGGAATGTGATAATTCCCCTCTACTGTAAATTTACTTTGCCTGATTACCATTGACTTTCAAATCTCTTCTAGACATGGCCTGACCAAGAGCATAACAACTAACATTCTTAAACGGCATGGTTGACCCACCTCCCTTGGTTTGCTACAGGCTGAGCCAAAGTTTAAACCAAACATTTTTTCAATCCCCAATAGAACGTCTCTGCTCAAACAACGTAACTGCCTTGAACATGCCTCTACCCAGGACGGTTGGAAATGCTCAAAGTTGATTTGTTCCCGACAAAGTGGGTAGGAGTTCCCGCTGTGGAGGGAACCTGAATGTACGTGAACGAACAATTTGCCTGACCATGTGTAG
>NC_085864.1:47870338-47877838 GCF_034702125.1 Engraulis encrasicolus
TGCCTTTGGGAGAAAACAGATCTACGCTAAGACTTGTCATTTACAAAAATGGATAGAGGAGATTTATTCTGTTTTGTTTGACACAGCAGAGTCTGCTTGCTAGCGGAAGCATGCACGCACATACACACGCACACACGCATGCACTCACACACACACGCAGACACTTCCCAGAGAGAATGAGTGTGTAATATGTGGGCGTCACAGAAATAAATACAGTAACTGCCCACTACAGCAGGAAAGTGCTATGCATATTACATCATTCATAACAGATGGCGTTTAAGTCCTTTCATTAAAAAAATATTGTGAACCTCAGGTACCACTGCAGCAGCATGAGGTTAAGCACCCTCAGGTAGCACTGCAGCAGCATAACGGTAGGGACACAGGAGGCGAAGCGACCGGAGCGAAGAGAGGCGAAATTCAACCGTTGCAGCGAATCAAATGGAATGGAACAGTTATGTTGTTGATTTGATTGGGCCGCGGCAGGCGAATTCGCTCCTCATTTGCATAACATTAAACTTTCGCGTGTATGTGTCCCTACCGTAAGGCTAAGCCCCCTCAGGTAGCACTGCAGCATAAGGTTAAGGCTGTGACCTCGGACACAAAGAGTCCATACAGTAGAAAAATATAACGAAATGGAGGAATCACAATTTAAATGGGCACAGAAAGACGGGATTGAGATGAAATGTCCTCTCCCAATCACAACATCCATTTCATGCCTTATAAACCCTCTATTGCCATAAGTCATCAGCCACAGAAATCTGGGAACAGCATCAACGCCTTGCTCTGTGCTTTGGCCTACATACACTTGACACCAGGCTTTGGGGTACTGTGTATGTCTGTGAGTGTGTGCGCGTGCGTGTGGATCATCATTCACACACACACAAAGACACATGTGCACTCACAGACTGTCCTCGTGCAAAAATGTATTTCTATCACACGATTGCAAAAAAAAGTGTATTCCACAGGGGTGCAAATTAAGTTGTGGTCCTCAATCCCACAGGGAAGCACTTTTGTGACGGTCAGTCATATCACGGTCATGTCAAGGTCGGTCAGTGAATTTCTGTTGCCGCGGCAAATTTCTGTTGCTAAACGCGAAAATGCTCTGCTGCACCCTGAAAAAAACCATGCCTAACCATAGCATGTCAGTAAAGCAGCTTTTTTGCTGATGTATTTTAGCCAAGAAGAGCGAAACAAGGAAGGGAAATGGTGAAATTGTGTCCTGACCAAAATCACTTGAACTGACACAGACATTGTGGAACACAAGTTAGCATGCAAAGGCGTGATGCACAAAGGCACAAAGGCACAAATGCACAATGGTGTTAAGTCAGTGCCTTATCTTAATGCTCTGCTATGATGGTATGTTAAGTCAGTGCGTTATCTTAATGCTCAAATGTGTTAAGTCAGTGCGTTATCTTAATGCTCAAATGTGTTAAGTCAGTGCGTTATCTTAATGCTCAAATGTGTTAAGTCAGTGCGTTAACTTAATGCTCAAATGTGTTAAGTCAGTGCGTTATCTCAATGCTCAAATGTGTTGTCAGTGCGTTATCTTAATGCTCTGGTGTGATGGTATGTTAAGTCAGTGCCTTATCTTAACCCTCCTGTTATCCTTGGGGTCTATTTGAGCCCTTTCAATATTTAACACCTGAAAAATACATTAAGTACATATTTCTTTCTGCCTCATTTTTGATGACTTTTCCTAAATAGATGGGGTGAATGTGAAAAAGTTGTTAAGTCGTTATCTTAATGCTCTGGTATGATGATATGTTGGCACTCACCACAATGCCCGAATCTCTGCCAGTTTCGATGAAAGCGTCAGCTCAGAAGATAATGTCTACATATCTTTGGGATGTCTATTATGCACACGCTGCAGTCGGTAGGCCTTGAGGCCAGGCTGTGTGTCATGACAGATCACCACACAACACTTCCATCCATTTTTCAGTTCACCATATTATATTTTGCAGTGTGATTGTACATGCTAGAATGATGTTGATTTATGTTTTTCATAACCATACGCTCTGACTTTATTGACTCTGCCGATGATTGTAAATTGGTTGGTTGTTTGGGGATTGCTCTATTGCCCTTTCCTTGATTCAATGTTGGCAAAATAAAAAAAAGGTGAGCGCTTATCAAATTATTTGGTTATGATAAGAATGAAAGAGAAAGACTTGTACAGTAGATTACTCATAGTTACTTTGCGTTGCTAGGGAACTTGAAACTCTGGAATCTGGTGTGGTCCAACAAAAGTGATAAAAATGCACACAAAAAAAAACCCTAGCATTAAATACAGACATGCATTCAATACCATTTGGTTTCACATTGCCTGCTGTCACTCTCAGAATACCAGCAACAATGAGTCATTAGAATATGATAATTTTCCTTTAATGTCAAACCAATCACATGTGATTCATGCTTAATGTTCTGGTGAAGTTGCCACGGTGAAAGAACTGTTGTGTAACAGAATGGAATGAAGGTGCTTCCACATCAGGGGGGAAAACAAGGGCAAGGTTATTGGGGGGTTTTCTGTATTCATGTGAATGCAGACACCACCTTGTATGGGCAGCATCCTGCTCTGGGAAAAGTGTTTTGTTTAATGGAAAGGAGGGTAGCGTAATGTATTAGGATGTAAAAATGGGGGGGGAAGACAAGCACTTTTGAGGTAATGTGATGTTTGTGAGGACATGTTATACACAGAGAGGATTGCCATTGTGATGCTACAATGGTGAATGGCAAGGGCATTGTCTTCCTTTGTTGTGTATAGAGAGAGAGAGAGAGAGAGAGAGAGAGAGAGAGAGAGAGAGAGAGAGAGAGAGAGAGAGAGAGAGAGAGAGAGAGAGAGAGAGAGAGAGACAGACAGACAGACAGACAGACAGACAGACAGACAGACTGACTGACTGACTGACTGACTGACTGACTGACTGACTGACTGACTGACTGACTGACTGACTGACAGACAGACAGACAGACAGGGATTTGGTGTTTGTTCACTCCTGCATACACCAGGTGGTCATGGAGATATCTTTAGTACATTAAAAAGCATGAGTCTTTTTAACACTCAACACTCAGACTAAGAGAGTAATTAGTCCAATCAGCTGTTACTGTAATTCCTCATGGCATCAGTAGAGTGAAGATATGCATGCATTCACACCTATGGGGAAAACATTACATTTATGGGCATCACATGTACACTTCAGCATCAGCTGTTGTCAGGCATGCTGTTGTTCAGTGTTAAATAGCCCATAATGGCGTATATGGACTGTATAATTACAGCCCTGAGAGCAGCATTAAGCCTCTATTATACTACAGGAGAATACTAAATTAAAATCTCCCCCTGGCAATGCCTTAAGAAAATGGAAAGCCTTAAAGCAATGTCTCCAGATTTGAATTACATATTCATGAAATTGTAATGGGATTAAGCCTTCCCATTATGCCTGTTATCATTAAATACACATTTACCTTCTTAACCCCCTCCTGGATACTGCAGGGATCATGATGAAGGAAGCTTCTATCTACCCACACATCCATCCATCCATCCATCCATCCATCCATCCATCCATCCATCCATCCATCCATCCATCCATCCATCCATCCATCCATCCATCCATCCATCCATCCATCCATCCATCCATCCATCCATCCATCCATCCTTCCATTCTCATTGTGAACCTTCCAATCTATGTATACCTTAGGTATATGTGAGGAAAGTCAGAGAAAGATAGAAAGATAACATTGGAAAAATCCATCTCCAATGGAATTTTCACAGGCGGTGTCACTGGCGGTGTCCCGTTGAAATGAATGGCAAATAAAAGTAGAAAAATAACTTTAAACTGGGGTAGGGGTGTGGGGGGGGGGGGGTGGGGGGGGGGCTTTGAACAGGACTGGCCGTGCATGCCAACGTGGTCAGTGTGAAAGGCAGAGTAGAGCACACTGCCTCAGATTCGCCATCTTCTCACTGTCACACTCTGGTGTGTAACTGGCCTTACTTCTATGCCCCCCCATTCTCTTTTATTCTCCTATTTCTTTGCCTGAGCATGTTTCTGGCAGGTAATTAATTACTTGACTGACTACATATAGCTTGGGAACTGTGGTGTATGCACAATGTGTTGTTGACATAACCTAAAGGCTCTGTGAAAAACATATGGAATTGATTTTAGTGTAAACAATCTTGCAGGTGGATAAGCAAGCTCAGTGGTCTTGAAAAACTTCTCTCATGTCTGGCCACTCATGTGTGCTGGAGCACCATGGGGTACGGTTCACCAAAAAAATCCCCCAGAAATCCAGATGGAGAATGGAATTTAGAGCCTGCAAGCTCTCACTTTGGACTTGATCCTTGGCCTGCAGTGGCATCAAATTGTGACTCAGTTGGAGAAACACTTCCACCAGCTTCTACCCAGCTAGTCAGACTAATCGTAAGGAAGAACATGACATAGACTTTTTGATTCCTTTGATTCCTTGATTACTAATTAATCACTATTTAAAAGGTCTGTTGTCTTTTCCCTTTTTCTATTCAACACTATGTATTGACTCAGAGGGCTACTAGTCCATGCCCAAGTGGCTAATAAAGAACTTTGAACTTTGAACTTTGACACCCTTTGACAACCTTAGACTCAGCCCCATTACTTTGCACTCTCATAACAACACTGAATATTTTTTGAACCCAACGCATCAAGAGTCTGCTTCAGGACCATGGAGAGCGCCAGCATTCACCTCATCTCTTTCGCTCTCTCTCTCCCTCTCACTCTCTCTCTCTCTATCTCTCTATTTTCTCTCTCTCTCTCTCTCTCTATTTTCTCTCTCTCTCTTTCTTTCGCTCTCTCTCTTTCACTTTCTCTATCTCTTTTTTTCTCTTTTTCTCTCTCTCTCTCACTCTTTCTCTCTTGCTTCCTCCTCCTTCTCTCTCTCTCTCTCTAAAGTACACTTGACTTGACTTTCTCTCTCTCAGTCTCTCGCGAATCTGAGCACAAACACTGCCAATGACAATAGCCAGGTTAGTGGAATTCCTTCCTGCAAAGGTTATCCAAGGTCGACAGCACAAAAAGAGGAATTCCAAAGCAAGCCTATCTCTTTGTTAGGAATGACTGTATGGATGATTCACCCCCACATTTAATTATACATACAGTATACTTTAGGCCTATAGCCTGCAGACGCAGGAAGAAACATCTCAGCTGTTGGAATGTTTGAAGTGTCTTAGTGTTGAATTTAAAATCACGGCCAGCGGCAGTGTAAGTGGGAGAGGTGTGTAATGGTGAATCCCATGTGCTATTTCAGAGTAAATATAGACTCATGTCTCAGACATCAAACACTGTCCACAATCCGTATTTCTTCCTGCAAGCATTAATATACATGTTTTGATCATAGGATTGCAGATTTCTTCCTGCATAAGGTGTAGGCTCATAACACTCAATGGTTATCCAGGCAGCCTTCGTTCAAACTTGGGTACACATCACCTGAAATAAATAATGTATTATTGATCCCCTTCACAGACATACTGCCTTTTCGCCGTTTTTGCAACTAGAGTTTCTTCTCTGCCCTACAATAGCTTTTTTTTTTCTTTTACCAGACTCTTGCCTTAGATAGAAGACATTTGCCAACACCTGCTGTGCTGTCGCTATAGGGCCCCTGGTGTGTCTGGGAGGACAGCTGGTGGGTTGTGTGGTATTGTGTTGTGTGTTCTCTGGAATAGATAGATGCAGTCGACACCTTAGGCTTGCCACAAACAAGAAATAAATGAATAAATAAGATATTGTTGTATATATTTTTGTTGTTTGTATCCTTGAGTTTCTCCTTGCTACTACAGGCAGGGCCGGATGAACACACAGGCTATGACTGCAGCCTAGGGGCCCTCCACCTGTCAGGGGGCCCCCACTTGTCATGAAAGTAAAAAGTTGTGAAAATGAATCTGTAAGGTGGAGTACAGTTTTAAATCGTGTTAGTGCTCCTCTTCACAGCTAGCACATTACATGTTATAATTATAACAATATATCATTTCGTCATGAAATTTGCCTTCCAGGGAACTAATAGTTACCACCACCTGCAGGCCTATGTTGGGCCTCTGGTGAGTCTGGGAGGACAGCTGGCTGGAGGGCTGTGTGGAATAATGGGATTCAGAGGTAAACTCCTGTCCCTACACACACACACACACACACACACGCACACGCACACGCACACGCACACGCACACGCACACGCACACGCACACGCACACGCACACGCACACACACACACACACACACACACATTCCTGTGTTGGGGCCCCTGACATTGTATCTGGGAGGAGAGCTGGCTGAAGTGTTGAGTGTAATAATGTGATTCAGAGGTAAACTTCTGTCCCTGTCCGTGTTGCCAAATGTAGAGAGTAGAGTAGAGTAGAGTAGACTTTATTGTCACCAGGGGCGGAGCTATAGGGGGGGCAAGCAGGGCATCTGCCCCTGGGCCCAGGGCCCTCCTGTATGGTGGTGGGGCACTATTATGACCTTTGCAGGCTGTACATGACCATTGGAGGCTATATGGGGGGCCCTATCTGTGTTTTGCCCTGGGGCCCTGTGTGCAATTGTTCCGCCACTGATTGTCACTATATAAATATAGCGAGATTATGTTTAGTAGCAACCCACAAATGCCCACCAAATAAAATATATATTAACAGTAAATAAATAATATATAAAAATCCATAAAAATCCATGTGCATCTCACAGTATCGATAGTCTTGAAGTATTGAGGGGGCGAATTGAGTTTAAGAGTCTAATGGCAGTAGGGTAAAAGCTGTCCTTCATTCTCGTAGTGCGGGCACGCAGAGTCCTAAAGCGCCTGCCAGATGGTAGCATGGTGAAGAGCCTGTGACCAGGGTGTGTGTGATCTTTAAGGATGTTTAATGCTCTGTTTGTGCAGCGTGTATGGTGGATCTCCTCAAGTGTGGGTAGTTGACATCCAATGATTCTCTCTGCTGTTTTAATGATGCGCTGTAACATCTTCTTGTTGTCGTGTGTGCAGCTGGTGTACCAGGATGTAATGCTGTATGTAATTACTGATTCAATTGTACACCTGTAGAAGTTAGTGAGCAGATCTCGTGGTAGCTGGGCCTTCTTTAGAGTGCGAAGGAAATATAGCCTTTGGGATCCCTTTTTAGCCATTGCAGAGGTGTTGGCGCTCCATGACAAGTCCTCGCTGATGTGCACACCCAGGAATCTGAAGCTCTGTACAACCTCCACTGGCTCCCCTCCGATGTTGATGGGTTGGTGGTAGTGGTTGCCCTGGCCACACCGCCTGAAGTCCAGGATCACCTCCTTCGTTTTCTTGGAGTTCAGGGCCAGGTTGTTGTCATGGCTCCAGCGTGCCAGCTGCTCCACCTCCTCTCTGTAGGCCGTCTCGTTGTTGTCAGAGATCAGGCCAATCACGGTTGTGTCGTCAGCAAATTTAATGATGGTGTTTGTGCTGTGCTTAGGATCACAGTCATGAGTGAAGAGGGAGTACAAAAAAGGGCTCAACACACACCCCTGCGGCGCGCCTG
>NC_085864.1:47880338-47920338 GCF_034702125.1 Engraulis encrasicolus
CCGTGCTGTCCCTCTGCTCCCGTCCTTCTGTCTCTCTGAATGGGATCATAGAGACACAGCAAAAGAATCCCCAGATAATAGCTTTGTCATTCAATATCGTATGATTGCTCTGACAATCACCTCTGCATTTATTATACAGTATATTATATTGTTGTGTGTTCTGATCGTGGAGGAATGTCTAAGCTTTTATATACAAGTAATGTCTTACTTTCATGGGTTTCAGAGGCTGAGATATTTAGGCTTTTATAGTCTGACAGTACCTTTTACCAAAAAACGCTTAGGCATTTACCAGCCGTTTTTGCAGGTGTTCCAGGCATCAATGGGTTTACTTTCCTTTTTTTGCAAAGAGCAGGATGCCCATTCAAGTTAACGTCTGCATTGACATAAATAAACCCTCAAACAACTCAAGTGGGAGATTTGTTTCCCCTCCTCATGTGGAAGCACCTTGCTACCATTCTGCCCACAGAGCTACACAACAGTTCATTCACTGTGGCAACTTCACTGGAACATTAAGCATGAATCACTCATGATTGGTTTGACATTAAAGGAAAATTATCACATCCTAATGACTCATCCCTGCTGGTCGTCCGGGACATGCAGCAGACAATGTGAAATTAAATGGATTATTAAATGCATATCTGTATATAATGCATTTACTTTTACCTTTTTTTAAAAACCTTTTCGCAGGACTAAAAGATGCTAGCATGAATAATTGTGGTGCAACATATTAGATGGGGAGTGTAATGTGCGTGTTTGTGGGGAGGGAGTTTTGAAGAAATTCACAGTGATATCCTGAGAGTGAATCAGAACATCAAGGTTATGAGTTTACTGGTTAAGAGTTTACGTGTTATTTATTGCCTTTGTTGACCTGTTTCCTTTTGCAGATAATTTGAGGAGACCAATAGGACATCTGCTTTACCCTCTCTCATTTCCATCCAGGAAATCGCCCTGCTGATTATAATTCAAAGTGGCTGCAGTGACAGCAGTGAGGGGCTTTTAAATTAATATTCTCCCCCAAATAATGAGGCCCGACAACTGTGTAAAAAAGACATTTTCTCTCTCAAGCAGACTCACATACACAAACATATGTGCATGCCTACGTACACACATGTGTGTGTGTGTGTGTGTGTGTGTGTGTGTGTGTGTGTGTGTGTGTGTGTGTGTGTGTGTGTGTGTGTGTGTGTGTGTGTGTGTGTGTGTGTGTGTGTGCGCGTGTGTGTGTGTGTCAGCAGAAGGCTGTAACATTATAAGGTGTAATGAGGCTTGGCTGCAGGCTGTGGAGCTTCGCTTCAGAGTGCAGCAACATGTCAGGACTCTTCTGCCCTAATGACTCATTAAATATCAATCAGGAATATCAATCGAGTATCCCTACAGATATTCTCAATCAGGAATATCAATCGAGCACCCCTACAGATATTCTCAATCAGGAATATCAATCGAGCGTCTCTCCAGATATTCTCAATCAGGAATATCAATCCAGCATCCCTACAGATATCCAATGGCTACAAATACAATGATGCATTGCAAACTCTTGTCATACGCAGGGAATCACTGCTTTGTTTGAGGTGATTAATTGATGGATGGATGGATGGATGGATGGATGGATGGATGGATGGATGGATGGATGGATGGATGGATGGATGGATGGATGGATGGATGGATGGATGGATGGATGGATGGATGGATGGATGGATGGATTGATCGATGTGTCTACTGTATATATGTGGATGGAAAGAAGGTTCTTTTGCAAAGCGGTCATCATAAACCCTGCAGTATCCAGAGGGGATTAAGAGGGTAAATGTATATTTAATCATAACAGGCATAATGGGAAGGCTTAATCCCATCATAATCTCATGAACATGTAATTCATGTAATTCTAGGATGGAGACATTGCTTTAAGGCTTTCCATTTTCTTAAGGCATTGCCAAGGGGAGATTTTAATAGTATTCTCCTGTAGTATAATAGAGGCTTACTGCTGCTCTCCAGGGAACATTGTAATTATACAAACCATATACGCCAATATGGGCTATTTAACACTGAACACCAGCATCCCTGACAACAGCTGATGCTAAAGTGTGTGTGTGACATGCATATACAATGTAAAGGTTTCCCTATACATAGGTGTGAATGCATACATGTCTTTAATCTACCCGTGATATGAAGAATTATATAATCAGGTGATTTGAGCATCTTTTTTGTTTGCAGTATTGTAATAATAATAATGCACTTTGTATATCTCCTGTGCACTTTGTATTTGCTTGTGATGTTGGCTTGATTATGTCCTCTTCTGAAAGTCGCTTTGGTTATAAAGCGTCTGCCAAATGCAATGTAATGTAATGTAATGTAATAATTGAAGCCACCTGAATTAGATTATGTGCCTCTCTCTCTCTGAGCCAGTCACATCTCTGGGATCATAGCAGGCAGGGAAGGCCTGGGGCACAGACCATCTGTGTAATTTGTCAAAAATAAAGCCATGGCCACATACACATACAGGTACATTGAAGTGGCTGCCATCATGGTGCACTGGTGCAGAAGTAAACAAACACAAACTCCCCGTGCTGTCCCTCTGCTACCGTCATTCTGTCCCTCTGAACTAATTGGGATCATAGAGACACAGCAAAAGAATCCCCAGATAATAGCCTTGTCATTCACTATCGTATGATTGCTATGCCAATCACCTCTGCATTTAATATACAATACATTGATGTGTTAGCATGAAAATACCATTACCCTGAAAGCAACTGTTTCTCTTTTTCCAATCTGACCAATTATTCCTTGACCCATTGATGCTGGATGTTGCATAACGCAGCATTTACCCTATCGCCTGGAGCTGCATGATTCAACATTCATGGTCATGAGATTTTAGATTCTATCCTATATTAAAAATGTTGGTATGTTAAAACTGAATGAACATATTCTGATCGAAGAGGAAGATGAAGGTCTAAGTTTTTGAATACAAGTAATGTGTGGCTTTTATGGGTTTCAGAGGCTGAGATATTTAGGTTTTATAGGCATACCTTTTGCCAAAAAAAACGCTTAGGAATTTCAGGCATTTTTGCAGGTGTTCCAGGCATCAAATTGGTTAACTTTCCTTTTGTTTGCAAAGAGCAGGATCTGCTGCCGATACAAGTTAACGTCTGCATTGACATAAATAAACCCTCAAATAACTCAAGTGGGAGATTTGTTTTCCCTCATGATGTGGAAGCACCTTTCTACCATTCTGCCCACAGAGCTACACAACAGTTCACCGTGGATACTTCCGTGGAACATTAAGCATGAATCACTCATGATTGGTTTGACATTAAAGGAAAATTATCACATCCTAATGACTCATTCCTGCTAGTCGTCCAGGACACGCAGCAGATGATGTGAAACCAAAAGGATGATTAAATGCATGTCTGTATATAATGCATTTGCTTTTGCATTTATATTTTACTTTTTGCAGGACAGAAAGAACAATGTAGTGCTTCAAGTTCTTGTAGGCTGAAGTAATTGTGAAATATCTTATCTCATGTACAACTCAATTTAAATTGATTCCTATAGGAAGCAAATCATTTGATGTGAATAATAAGTGCTAATCATTTTTTCCTTCTTTAGCTCTTTTTCCAATTAGAGACTCCAGGGCAGTCATAAGTAGGGCAGTCATAAGTGGTTAGGGTGTCAGACTTGTAGCCCAAAGGTTGCCGGTTTGACTCCCGAGGCACCAGGGGGAGTAATTAACCTTTGCTCTCCTCCATCCTCCTCCATGACTGAAGTACCTTGAGCAGCATGGTACCATCCCGCCGCACTGCTCCCTTGGGGCGCCATTGGGGACTGCCCCCTTGCACGGGTGAGGCATTAAATGCAATCTTGTTGATTGCAGTGTGTAGTGCACCCTCTGATGAAGACGGAAGTAATAGAGCCGAAACATGTCAGGTAAAATATAAAACTTTTATGTGTCATAAGTTAAAAAAACCTAAAGTGTTGGCCTGTTTCCTTTTGCAGATCATTTGAGGAGACCAATATGACATCTGCTCCTGCCTTCTCTTTACACTCTTTCATTTCCATCCAGGACTCCCTCCCTGCTGATTTCAATTAAAAGTGGCTGCAGTGACAGCAGTGAGGGGCTTTTAAATTAATATTCTCTTTCTCTCCCAAATAATGAGGCCTGACAACTGTGTTAAAAAGACATTTTCTCTCTCAAGCAGACTCACATACACAAGCATATTTTGTATACCTACAGTGTGTGTGTGTGTGTGTGTGTGTGTGTGTGTGTGTGTGTGTGTGTGTGTGTGTGTGTGTGTGTGTGTGTGTGTGTGTGTGTGTGTGTGTGTGTGTGTGTGTGTGTGTGTGTGTGTGTGTGTGTGTGTGTGTGTATGCGTGTGTGTATGCGTGTGTGTATGCGTGTGTGCTTGTGTGCGCGCGTGTGTGTGTGTGTGTGTGTTCTCTGTTTCCCTCTCAGCTCCTTGGGAGGCTTCCTAGTCACCACAGGAGTCCTGCCACCGCCCCCTAGAGCCACACAAAAACACTGACAGGCGTGTGTGTGTGTGCACGCTAAAACATATGTTAGCACAGTCTCACGGTCACACACACACACACACACACACACACACACACACACACACACACACACACACACACACACACACACACACACACACACACACACACACACACACACACACACACACACACACACACACACACACACACACACACACACACACACACACACACACACACTCACTGGAACATGGAAAATCATACAAGCATGACACACTGGTACACACGCACATACGGGATACCCACCCTCCCTGATTCAATATGGAGTGGCATTGCTGGCAAACTCCATTATGTAGAGGCGTGTTTGACCTTGTGGGGGAAATAGACTTGTGTACAGACACCAAGGGCAGCACGTACGTAAACATACCGTATGAGCTTAGCAGGCTTTCACCGCAGCACGCCTCACACTGCTGCTGGGGCCTTTATGGGAAATACTGTAGGGCAACAACACGTGCCTCTGTGGGACCTTGGGTCAATACAAAGGGCACAATACCATTAGAAACACCTAGCGTTTTGTATGCTCCCATATGTTCATTCAAGAGTATCCACTGACACATGTGCACCTATGAACGACACACTTCCTGAGATTGCTTTACTTACAAACTTTTATTATGTGTGGCAGTATTAAAGCTCTGAGGTCTAAGGCCTTTCAGAGGCTTTTAGGCTGCTTGCACCACCCTGACATTTTCAAGTATTTTCAGCTAACAGTAAGCATCTATGCAAAAGTGGAATATATGGTTGTATTGTGAAAAGCCTGAAAAGAAATAATCTGAAAAAAATTGGATGTCATACAAACATGTTTTATTTAAATTGAGTATAAACACAACTGTACAAAAAAACAGGTTTCAGACGTCTTCAAAAAGTTCAAGAAAACACACAATAAATATATCTAGCCAAGACTTTTGAAGTTTGAATCTTGTAAACAAATGTGTTGGCAGCATAAAAGTGAAAAGGGCATTTAGAAATGTTTTGTTGTTTTCATACAAAATGCAAAAAAGAATGACTATGTCACTGCCACTGCCTGTCTCATTTGAATACTAATGAGATAGGTGTGAAAAACCTCTAATGGCCCACACCCCCCTGTCAATCCCCATGTGCTCTGATAGCCCCAACCCCCCTGTCACTCTACGTCTGCTGTGTTTACCCTACCTGAAAGGGGCGTGTTGTCACCTCTGAATAGCCACTCAAGCACCGGTACTTTACATGTGAATAGCTATAGGTGTGGCTGCTACAGGCAGAGAGTACAGAATATGCGAAGATTTCTTTTCACTTTCTTTAAATTGGGCCAGCTATATAATTTATTTAATATATATATATTTGAAATCTGGAAGGTCTGAGGTTTCTAATGGTGTAACTTTTGTGTTTCAATGACAAAAAACTCACAGAATTACAGATTTGTTTTTGGAGACATGTCAAATTGCCCTCTCAAGGGCAATTAGACCTCTATGGGTTAAAGCTCTTTGCCTCTTTAATACACGAGGCAAGTGGTATGTTCAGCTTGCATGTCATTGTCGCAAACCAGATTTCTTTGAATTTGAACTTAACCCTCTGAGGTCTAAGGCCTTTCAGAGGCTTTTAGGCTGCTTGCACCACCCTGACATTTTCAAGTATTTTCAGCTAACAGTAAGCATCTATGCAAAAGTGGAATATATGGTTGTATTGTGAAAAGCCTGACAAGAAATAATCTGAAAAAAAAATTGGATGTCATACAAACATGTTTTATTTAAATTGAGTATAAACACAACTGTACAAAAAAACAGGTTTCAGACGTCTTCAAAAAGTTCAAGAAAACACACAATAAATATATCTAGCCAAGACTTTTGAAGTTTGAATCTTGTAAACAAATGTGTTGGCAGCATAAAAGTGAAAAGGGCATTTAGAAATGTTTTGTTGTTTTCATACAAAATGCAAAAAAGAATGACTATGTCACTGCCACTGCCTGTCTCATTTGAATACTAATGAGATAGGTGTGAAAAACCTCTAATGGCCCACACCCCCCTGTCAATCCCCATGTGCTCTGATAGCCCCAACCCCCCTGTCACTCTACGTCTGCTGTGTTTACCCTACCTGAAAGGGGCGTGTTGTCACCTCTGAATAGCCACTCAAGCACCGGTACTTTACATGTGAATAGCTATAGGTGTGGCTGCTACAGGCAGAGAGTACAGAATATGCGAAGATTTCTTTTCACTTTCTTTAAATTGGGCCAGCTATATAATTTATTTAATATATATATATTTGAAATCTGGAAGGTCTGAGGTTTCTAATGGTGTAACTTATGTGTTTCAATGACAAAACCTCACAGAGTTACAGATTTGTTTTTGGAGACATGTCAAATTGCCCTCTCAAGGGCACTTAGACCTCAATGGGTTAATGGGAATTTTTGTCCTGAAGTTATTTTTTTTTATTCTGTACCAAACCATCGACTCTTTCTGCTTGTGCTGAGCAAATAGTATTTGATGAGCACATTTCTGATATTCCTCATCATCCCAACACATCCTGCTCAATCCTGACGTGTCACTGATGAACATAATGAACGTATGGTCTGCAATCTTCATCAGTGTTCCTCAAACTATGTGTGAATGCAGCCAGCTCAGTAAAGGAAGGTGTCATCAGAGCCTGCCATCAGAGAAATAGTAATAATTTGCTGTACTTTGACTCTGGTTTCTTGACATTCTGATTGCATATGAGTCATTGCTATGCTAGGAGCACTTCACCCACTGATGGACCTGATGGACAAGTCATCCTTGCTCACATGAGGAGGGCAGACCTACAGAACTGAATATGACTATGACTATGGCCTGTCTCATCCTACCCTGACTCTGCCTTATAATGTATATCTGTCTCCCTCTTGCCTGTCTCACCCTCACCCATCCATCTCATCTGTCTCCCTGTCACATGTTATAATCTGCTTGATGTGGTATTTTGTATGCCAGAGGCTACTCACCAACTGATATCCATGATGGACACCTCATTATTGCTCACATCACATGAGGCCTGAGGAGGGCAGACCTACAGAGCTGAATAAAACATGACTAGGTCCTGTCTCACCCTCCCCTGTCTGTCATCATGTACATCTGTCTCCCTCTTGCCTGTCTCACACTCACCCATCCATCTGCCCCTCACGTGTTCCCCTGTCACGTACACATGACTGCTGCCTGTCTCCCATCATATACACATCAGCAGGCTCGTTTCTGCCCAATGCATGTTTTCCCTCACCTGTCTACCCTTACATATCAAGGCTGGGTAGATAATTTGGTGTGCCGCCTCAGAGCAGCCTGGGGCACATGCATGGCAACTATCGCATCATCCATTGCACTCACCAAGGCTCTTCGTGAGAACACATGTTGTAACCTGGGCTGATGCTTTTCCGAGATTGAGTGTATACCTCACCCGAGGCATCTACCCTGTCTCATACACCTTCTTCCTCTCCCTCTCTCTGCCTATCTCTCTCTCTCTTTCTGTGCCTCTCTCTCCCTCTCTCTCTCTCTCTCTCTCTCTCTCTCTCTCTCTCTCTCTCTCTCTCTCTCTCTCTCTCTCTCTCTCTCTCCTGCTCATTCAGTACAATGTCAAACTGTCTGACTGCACTGAATGTGATTGGCATCATGATAAGGCATCCTACTGGCATCATGAAAAGGTGTGATATTTTCATTGTAGTGCATTGCACATGTTGGTGCAATGCATTTTTCTTGTTAAATTGAGGAGGGCAAAACATCAGAAGAACACTTTTGACCAGACTCACGCGAGGCAAGTCGTTTACCCGCGGTCGTGGCGAATTGAAAACCATCCCTAACCATAAGATGTGAGCAAAGCAATGTTTCTGCAGCTGGACTTTTGCCAACAACAGTGAAGCAAGGAAAACTCCAAACTCGTGCCCAGCCCAAAACCGCCACCAACCATAACCTGTCAAAGGGTTTTGCAAGGACACATGCAAAAGCGTGGTGCACACACACGATAGACGGTTCAAATCGGCGTAATACGCATTGTCATGATACCATGTTGCAAAAAAACAGGACACGTTTAGACCTTAATGCTTCGTAACAAGATAAAGGAATTCTAATGAAGACAATTTTCAGTCTAAGTTCAATGTTGACTAAATATGTAGATACTGCACTTTGGCAGCACAGTTTAGTGCAGTGGTTCCCAACCTACTGTATGGGCTGGGGCGCACTGGTGGGCCCTGAAGGTATTACAAGTGGGCCTTGAAATAATTTTCCAAAAATAATAATCATATTGTGGTGTGTGTTGCTGTTGATTTATTTGAGATGTATTGTCTATTGGGTCCTAGGTGGGCTCCAAACATTTGTGTAAATTTCAAGTGTGCCCCAAGTTGGAAAAGGTTGGAAACCCCTGAGTTTAGTGTTTTATTGTCTGTGCAACTCAACATGGGTTCAAATGGGATTTTGTTTTCCGCTGACTGCGCGAAACTAGCTGCACATAACTCAACCTCATTGTTGGAAACCGCTTTCGGTCAAAAAATTAGCTCACGTGGTTGGCTGCCAATGTCTCCTCATAACATCGTGTTACAAACACTGTGAATAAATGTATATCTTTAGGTGTACTTTGTGAATGGGGTAAGGTTGGTGGTATACAGGGTTTTACTTTAATTGTTTGTTTGACTGTCTGTGCGAAGGAGAGAAAAGGTGACAGAAACACATATAGAAAAATACAGAGAGTGCTGAAACGAGAATGTTTTTTAAAGAAGCCTTTTGGAAAGGATACCCCTGGTGCATAGCAGCTCATTGCCTACAACAGCGTATCCATTTCAGACACAGCTGTTTGAGCTCAGAGCGCTACTCCTGGCATGAATATATTGATTGCAGTCCTATATTTAGTGCATAATGAACTTGGAGGGCTGTGGCACATCTGGAGATGTATTTGTTCATTGATCTGTTTTTGCTCCTCTGGGGCGCCCAAGCTGGTCTCCAGTTGGACTCGGTGAACCCCTGGTTATAATGGCATTCACATTAGGTATCAAAGTGCCTATTAGGCAACAACAACAAAACACTATTAGATGCACAATAATGCTCTGGCTGTTTGTAGGTATGCCCCTTAATACACAGTGCGCTTTGTGAGATTTGTGTTAACAGAATTACATGGCAAGGTTGTATTGTGTACTAAAGGTTTGTGATGTCTTAGTGCCCTAATGGGCTACAGGTTTTGCTAGATAACTTCAGTTGAAGCGAACCGAATGCTGAATGCTGAACCAAAGTCTGTGCCATATGATGTTTATGAACATGGCAATGGCCACGACCATTTGCTCAATTCATTACAATTTGAGCTTTAATCAGTTGGATTTCAATAGTGGAATTTTAATCAACATGACTAGTGACGGCTAATAACCACAGTGCTCCATGACGATAAACATTCCGTTAATGAAAACATTCTAACCTGGGGGCCTGGTGTTTAGAGCAACTGGTGTTTTCTCAATTATAAGACACAGAGGCTGCTGTAATTACTTTTCTCTGTAGGTTTTTCTCCAACAAGGAGAGGGGAACATAATTAGCATTCAAGTCATACCGGCCATTTCCAGGGAGGTTATATAAGAATAGTAAGGTCTAGTTGAAATTCTGAAAAGAGGCTGTGTGATATAGTGGCTGATCACGCACACATCTCAGCTCTCCATTTCAGAGAATAGAACCAGTAGTATCAAGTAGCGCGGGAAAACTTAATGCATCAGGACATACCACATTAGAAAAGGAGGACATTCCCTATATAAAGCAATATCAATGAGCAGCCATATGCTGTATGTCAGTAATAGTATTCATTCTTCTGTCATTCTTAATCTTAAACAGACCGTGCTCCTAAACTGAAGTTTCTGTTCAGATTTGAAAAGGTGCCTCTGGCTGTGTGATGGCAGCAGTCATGTCAGTGCCACCATCAATCACATCTCCACATACCATAGAATATGAACCTTCCTGGCTGCATGTCATTTTGCATTGAAGTCAGTCTTGCTCACCAAACCATTGTCAAATGATGCTTTACTTAAGGATTTGGGCATCAATGAAAAGTGAATACTAAACTGTGTAGGACTATGACATGGGTGGAAGAGCTTGGCTTCAAGAATGTACCTCCGTCTGTCCATAAGTTCCTCTGCCCCAGTCACTCCTCTGTGGGTCAGTCATATAGTAGAACAGGTGCCTGTATTGAGAAATAGAGAGATGTTTAAGTCAGTGTTTCCCAACCAGGGGTATGTGTACCACTTGGGGTACACGAGCACACTGCAGGGGGTACCTGGAACAATATAATTATAACTATGGTATGGAGTAGAGTCACATTGGTATAGGGATAGCAATATAGAACACGGTTTAAGAAACGTAATTTCAAATTCTTTGTATGACCAGTGCATGTAAAGAAATTGACAATAAAACCGACTTGACTTGACTTGATCTAGGGGGTACTTAAGGCACAACAAAAAGGCTTAGGGGGTACACGATGCAAAAAAGGTTGGGAAACACTGGTTTAAGGGAATGAAAAGCAGACTAATATGTGCAGCACATGCTTGGTGCACTGAAGTACAGTAGATGCTCCGCATATGACCTTGCTCTCAGCCTGCCTTTAGGCGACTACTCCCCCATCACCACTACAATCCCTTATGGCAGGTGAGTCTGAGTGCATGCCTGAGAGTGTGAGTGAATTTGTGCATGTGTATGTAGAACTGAGTAACACTTCTCATTAATGGTCTTGGTACACTGTGGAGTAGGAGGCCTCCGCCAACGTTCCTGAATACTGCATAAAAGTAATAGTAGGCACACTGTATTTGAGTACTCTCAAATGAAATCTTGACTGTCGACGCCAGCAGCAGTCAGCAGCTGGGCAATCCTGTACAACATGTGCAGAGGGAATGCAGCTGAGCAACTTTCACTGGTGCCCATCAGTTTTTCTAGACACAAGGCACACACTTCATATATTACAGACAAAACACTTAAGCTATGAAATGTTTGCTGTGATTCAACACTCTTGCAAAATTAAAGACACTTATTTTAGTCTCTCCTCAGGCCTCATCCTTTCCCCCTCAGGAAAAATATGAATAACTCTGCCACCCATGAAATCAGTGCCTTTGTAATGACGACAGGGTAATAATGAACGTTTTAATGAGGTTGTACACACAGGGAAGGAGAAAAATAACACACTCATGGGTTAGGAGAAATAAGAGAGGGACACAGAGACAGAAATAGACAGAGTGACAAAATAGAGGGGAAGGAAGAGAGACAAGAAGGCAGGGGTAGCCTCAGTTAAATGACATAAGGAGGGTTAAGAGGAGCTTGTCATCCCCAGAATGACTAGAATAGCATTAATAACATCCTGTATCCTGGAGAACACGACTGTCTGTCATACAGTCTGGGCCTTTCCCATTACTAATCTCTACCCCTACCTCTGCGCCTTCCCCATGCCCCTCGTGCCTTCCAACGAAGCTGTAAGGTGTAGGGCTTGAAACGCAACCGCTACGAATTGGGATAGGCCTACCCCTTCGACAATCATGGAATGACACTGACAGCTGTCACTAATTCCATGCATTAGGTTTACGTCAATAGCGATTGTTTTCATGTACGTTTCACGGACAAAAGGGTCATCACACATTAGGACAATGTTAAACTTAGTGCAATGGAATAATTTGGAATACCACTTTAAAACCGTCAATTGCGGCGAAAATATTTAAACTTGTGTGCTGCTGTAGGTGCCGCGGCTTGCCGCCAATTTTTAAATGAGTTCGCAATGCATTCAGGGAAACCTGTCGTAGCCCTGGTGTCAGAAAATCTCTGCGCCGTACCCCTAGCCATCTGTCTGAACGTGAATCGGGATGCCGCTACCCCAGACATGGCCGCGCGAAACGGAGGCAAAGGGGAACGGCATAGGGCCAAGGGGTGTAATGGGATTCACCCTACTTCTGCTCCATGCTACAGATTCACCTCAAATATACAGTATATGTTTCTGCGCAATGCTAGAGAACTAGAATGTCACAGCAAGCGATTCATGACTTCACAAGCTAATATGACACCAGCAATCAACCAGTCTTCTCTTCTCTCCTCTCCTCTCCTCTCCTCTTCTCTTCTCTTCTCTTCTCTTCTCTTCTCTTCTCTTCTCTTCTCTTCTCTTCTCTTCTCTTCTCTTCTCCTCTCCTNTCATGTATATTACTTCCCGCCATAGTTTCACACACACACACACACACACACACACACACACACACACACACACACACACACACACACACACACACACACACACACACACACACACACACACACACACACACACACACACACACACTGACTCTACAGTCAGTCTACAGTCTCTTTACAGACATGAAAGGTTTGGGATATCTGGGACATTCCAGACAGGCTTTCTCTTCAAATGGTTTATCTGAACTGCGGGTTGAGAAAGTGACAAATCTAATGGAAATCCCAAAGGAGAAGATGGAGTAGAGTAGACTGGGTGAGTGACTGCAGAGCTGTTATTGAACTAGGCTATTGTTGTTGTCACTACACACATCATCTGCAAAACAACAGTATGGCCCAGAGAAAAAACTGCAATGCCAATAGCCGTAATTTGCAACGATGATCTTGAACAAACACTGTAAAATTCTTAACTGTATTGTTTTCAAGGTTATTTTAATCTAGAATTTCCCTGGATATTGTCACAGCCGGTCTACAAAGAGCCACCCCACTTGCAATTCAACCCATGCCTGCAGTTCACCTAGGGGTGCTGTCGAGCGAGTGCAGCCCTTGTATTCTGAATGGGCTCGTTCGTGATGGAGCAGTCATGCTTTTGCTAGGCAGCACGCATGCTCACTTGCATGAAATGCAAGAAATGCATTTCAAGAATGCATGAAACTGCAGTGAGCAAAAGCATGACTGCTTCATCACGAACGAACCCACTGTCCCTGGGCTCGCTCGACAGTGGCCCTAGAGTGCAGTACCACACGGAAAAGTAGCGAGTTTGCTCTATCTCATCATATTACCCTTCCGTTATAGTGCGTTCATGGCCTCTGCAATTGCAGTGCTGGGGCAGACTGTCACACTGATAGAACTGTGAACTGTGCCGGTGCCCGGCCGGAAAGTTGGCCGCAAAATAATAGTTTTTTCTCCGCCAACCATGACGACAGTGTGGCCGTCAGCAGGTTCATCCGGGTAACACAGTAACGTGCGGAAAAACTTCAGAGCCTGGTATGAACACAGGCGGTTTGCAGATGAGCACTTTGCCGAACGTAAATAGTGCTGGTACCGGCACCGGCACTGGCTCCGTTCTGGGCGGCCTGAAAGCCCTATTGGAGGGGTTTCAATGGCATCTATTGAGAACATGGCAACAGACCAAATTGTACTACCGAATAATTGGTTATCTGTCTAACCTCTGGAGGATTTCATTATTATCTTCTTGAGTACAAATAAATGCCCATGCTACTTAAAGGACCAGTTCAGTCAATTCCAACATGCAGCTGTAATGCTCACACTAGGATTCAAGGATTCAAGAATTTATTGTCATTGTCAAAAAGGCAACGAAATTGTGTTTGGGGTACAATACTTAGTAGTAGCAGGTTTCCAAGTAAAGTGCAAAACGAGGTGAAAGTGACACCAGTGCTTGACCCCCCCAGCCCCCCCCATCCCACTTAAAGTGCAGCAGAGATTAAGTGCATAATACGACAATCCCCCCTCTCTCAAACATGCGTGCGCGCACGTGTACGCGTACGCGTACACACACACACACACACACACACACACACACACACACACACACACACACACACACACACACACACACACACACACACACACACACACACACACACACACACACACACACACACACACACACACACACACACACACACACAGAATGTCCAAAGGATAGATGGATAACATTTAAGACAGTAATGTTCCTCAGCATTCCTGCAAATTCAAAAGTCTAATGGCCTGGTGGTAAACGCTGTTGGCCAGTCTTTCAGTGCGGCTCTGAAGGGACCTGTACCTTCTACCTGAGGGTAGCTGTTGGAACAGATGGTAGGCAGGATGGTGGCTGTCACGCAGGATGTTATGCACTCTCCGTAGACAGCGTGTGGTGTAGATGGTACTAATCTCTACCCTGGACTTTTTTTTTTTTCTTATTCAGCCTTTTACGAGATCTTGGTCATTGTAATGGGGGCAGCGCTTTGTCTACATTTCAAAAAAACATTTTTATTTATTCCCTAAAACATCCGAAAGGTTATACAACATCAGCAGACAACTAGCAAACAGCGATACCTTTAGGGAAAATATTTGGAGAAGGCCTATGTAAAAAAAAATGTAAAAATGTAAACAAACGCTGCCCCCGTTAGAATAGCTCATATCTCGGAAAGGGTTTAGCCAAAAAAATTATCATCACCGGTTAGGTACACGGCATATTGAAATTAACTGAACTGGTCCTTTAATGTGTGTTTACTTTACTGATGACACACGTTCAACCTAACCACCAGGCCTGTGGTGTTTTATGTTTGTGAAGTGATTGTAGTAATGGTATTTTTTGCCAGAGTTGGGATATGAGGAACTTGTTTGCGTTGCATGAGATAGTAAATTACCTTACCCACCACCACAGCATAGCAATTGCATGCAATACATCTCCACTGCTGGCATCCTCCTTTAGCCTCTCTGACAGATTCACAGTTATTACCTCTAATGACAGTACTTCATTATAGAACCTGTGGGCTACAGTACTGCTGCACTCTGTTCTAGTCTCCAGTACCCAACAGGGAGACTGTGCTCACCCTTTAAATATGTTTTATTTATATCCACAGAGTTTGCATTACAGTAGAAAACATTTATTCAGAGCGTTGAAAGAAAAATAAAATAATATAAATCTTTTTTTTTCATTACCTCAGCAACCACTCAAAGTGTATTCCTTCACCAATATGACTACAATGCCTTCCCCCTCATCTAAGAGGCTTTGCTATAAAAAATATAGATTTTAGATTCCCACCTGTGAATCTATTCAAAAGTGTTGTTCAGTAGCGCCAGCTTCTCATGACTGAAGTTGCTCTGCTCCAATTGGGCATGAGTGATGTGCCAAGGCTTTACTTACAGATGTGTTTTATTCAGTCAGTCACCGCTTCAAGACTTCAAGACTTCCTTCCCGCATGATGGGAGCCTTGGAGTCTCTGTTTCACTCAGTACCTGATTTCACCTTGATAACAGCACCTCGTTAATGCTGGGTAATGATTAAATTCCATTCTCACTGCAGGGGAAGGGAGAAACTTCTCCCCTTGAGAAATCTTCCAAGTAAGTGAAAATGAAAAGATGTCCTTGCCCAAGGCTGTAAGGCTTTTTAGGTACCTAAAGTGTATTGATGACAAAGCTGGATTTTTGTTCAAACGTCCCATAAAACTGAATGCCCATTCCCATTGCACATTAAAGTCATTGACTGTTCGCAGGGGGAACTGGCATTCAGAATGACGAACTCAAACAGAGTGTTTTCTCAGATCATGTTTTTTACTTTGTGGAGCCCAGAAGGGTGAAAAAAGAAAGAAAAGAAAAAGTGCAAACCTTTCAGTCCCCCTGGACTTTCCTCAGTGCAAAACCCATTAAAGTCATTAAAAAAAAAACACAGACTGTTCATGGAGACTGCCGGGAAGTAACTGTAGCTAATGTGAAATTTAAGGAAAATGGTAAAAATCCCTACTATTACACAACACATTTTTGTAGCAAACACATAAACAGCCACACCCTGAATGTTTTCCCCATATTTTACCAAACCTTTTCTCGTCTTCACAATAAAACTAAGAACTATAATGGCTGTGCTGATGTCCAGGTATGGCCATCTTTGCTGCTGCCACCACTGCTGCATTCAGAATTGCTGGTTGACATCATAGTCAAATTGAACTGCTCCTACGCATACTTTTGTTTCATACTGTATGTGCCATCCCTAAGGAGAGCCAGTAGCATCTGCACAATGGGCAGTGGGTGGGGAATGGACTGACCAAAGCATGAACTCATAACTGGATCTGGAATGGAAACTCAATTATCCTTTATACTATATTTGATAATTTGGTCATTCAATGTCATGGTTAGATCTGTAGAATGGTTTAATTCAGTCCTTAATAAAGTGCAACCCACTCATTTATGGAAAAGTCCAATTAGAATTCATGCATGACATTTCTGGTATTATGATTGATTAATAGTCTATACTTCAATAAATGTATTCATTTGCTTAATACAATGCTGGTGTGTGATGCAAGACAAACCGAATTAAATGAAATTAAATCAAATCAAAGACCTTCAAGTTAATGAGGTTTAATATTGATCCCCAGTAAATCCAGTTTTTGCATTTTATACTTCCTCCTCTCAGTCTGATTAACGCTTTGCTATTTTTTTAAAATAGGCTACATGTTTTACTTTCATCTTTATTATAATGTCTTCTGAATATTTATTTTGCCCCTTTTTAATTGTGTATACTATTATTTGCATAAAATACTATGCATTACTTCTGTGTCTGAAATTGTTCGGTCTTGTATCAGTCCATCATCTGACATCAAGGTGGGGGAGTAAAGGACCAGGTAGGGGTCTAAGGTCCCAGGTAGGGGGAGCGTCCCACATCCAGGTTGGCAGATGGCGGAGCAGTGCCTTGGAGCATGGAGACTCCCCCAATGGTAGACCTTGCCAAGCCCAGAACTGGTACTGATCCAAAAGACCAAACGCCCAGCAGGTGAGAAGATCCAATATTTCCAATATAGTCTTGCTGTATGATAAGACTTCTCTGGTGGACTTTTTTTCAGATGTCTGTTTGTTCCTGCATCCTCTCTCACACAAACACGCACGCACGCACGCACGCACGCACGCACGCACACGCACACACACACACACACACGGCTACTTTTGTGATTCTGTCATGAAATGACTGATGATGCCAGCTCTATGGATAACTTTGGCAGTGGGCCAAGAAGAAGGAAAAGAAAAGAAAGGTATTTCTTGATGACACAGGCAGTAATGAAGCTCTGTGATGTGAGTATAGAAGGGAGACTACAGACAGAGAGAGAGAGAGAGTGTGTGTGTGTGTGTGTGTGTGTGTGTGTGTGTGTGTGTGTGTGTGTGTGTGTGTGTGTGTGTGTGTGTGTGTGTGTGTGTGTGTGTGTGTGTGTGTGTGTGTGTGTGTAGAAGGGAAACTGGAGCAACTCATTCCCCTCTTCATCTCCATCTCTGTGCATCTCGTCTGCATAATCCACATCCATGTATTTTACTGTACATGTAAGTCTAGTGCTTGAAGTGGAAAAAAAGAGGTACAGGAACCCTAATCGTCCCAAAATACCATCCAAAAATAAGTGCAGCAATCCTGATTTTCCGACAGTCTCACCAGTACCAAATCAGTACCAAGTCATGTTTTTGTAGGCCTATTGCCTGCACGCATTTTTAGAAACTTGTTTTGAACTGATACAATGTGGCGCACGAGATAAGTTTTGCCGGAACACTTATGATGAAAATTGTGAGAAAGGGTGCCCCCAACTTCAAACACTGTGTGTCTTTGTGTAATGTTAGTATGCATGTTTATGCTTGTTTGCGGACCTTTCTTTTCTTTTCAGAGTGGGACAAAGGAATATTTTCACAAAGGACTTAGACACGATCACGGTAATGATTACGATTATGACTCATGACAAAGAGAGAAAAGAATGTGGCCAAATCAGAGAACATGATATTTTGGGATGATAGTTAGCTGAGACATCTAATCTCAAAGGGGCTCTTCAACTGCACTGAAATCCATGACCAAGCACTTGACGGATTTGATGTACGATTCCATCTGATACTCTGGTAATTCATTTCTGACCTCATTTTTCTGGCAGCTTATCTGCGAACTTAGTTCATTTATCTAGTTAATTACAAAGCGCTGGAGAAAATATTAAGGAGCCAAATTGGTTTGCCAGAAGAGCTGTGGGGACAAGATGTGAAATATCTAATTGATGACATTTGCAGGAAATTAAAGTGGACAGGGAAGGGACAGGCCAATTCACTTTGTGAATGTTTACTCAATCTCCAATCACACAACTTCAGCAAATAACATGATCTTTGTAGGATCAATAATGTTCCCATATACAGAACATCCGTTATTGATGTTAACCCTCTGAGGTCTAAGGCCTTTCAGAGGCTTTTAGGCTGCTTGCACCACCCTGACATTTTCAAGTATTTTCAACTAACAGTAAGCATCTATGCAAAAGTGGAATATATGGTTGTATTGTGAAAAGCCTGACAAGAAATAATCTGAAAGAAAATTGGATGTCATACAAACATGTTTTATTTAAATTGAGTATAAACACAACTATACAACAAAACAGGTTTCAGAGGTCTTCAAAAAGTGCAAGAAAACACACAATAAATATATCTAGCCAAGACTTTTGAAGTTTGAATCTTGTAAACAAATGTGTTGGCAGCATAAAAGTGAAAAGGGCATTTAGAAATGTTTTGTTGTTTTCATACAAAATGCAAAAAAGAAAGGCTATGTCACTGCCACTGCCTGTCTCATTTGAATACTAATGAGATAGTAGGTGTGAACAAACCTCTAATGGCCCACACCCCCCTGTCAATCCCCATGTGCTCTGATAGCCCCAACCCCCCTGTCACTCTACGTCTGCTGCAAATTCCTCAGTTGGTGTATTGACAAGTGAGCTGCATGGCTGTGTTTACCCTAGCTGAAAGGGGCGTGTTGTCACCTCTGAATAGCCACTCAAGCACCGGTACTTTACATGTGAATAGCTATAGGTGTGGCAGCTACAGGCAGAGAGTACAGAATATGCGAAGATTTCTTTTCACTTTCTTTAAATTGGGCCAGCTATATAATTTATTTAATATATATATATATATATTTGAAATCTGGAAGGTCTGAGGTTTCTAATGGTGTAACTTATGTGTTTCAATGACAAAAACTCACAGAGTTACAGATTTGTTTTTGGAGACATGTCAAATTGCCCTCTGAAGGGCAATTAGACCTCTGTGTGTTAAAAACACACAATTTTTCAAAAGAATAACTGTAGCCTATATAGAACATTATATAGAGCAAGATTGCTGTGCTCCGGTTTACTTGCATCTGGCATTTTTTTTTTATTTACCTTTATAAGCACCATCTGCTTCTGCTGTGTTCATGACATAGTTTGATTTGCTACGTAGATGAATTGTCCTGTGAGTCTGAAACACTACCTGTCAGTGCGTAAGTGTGTGTTTGTAGTTTATGTGCAGCCTAGAGTGTCAGCTCTAAAGCAATTCATCTGAAGAGGTTTTGATTTGCTTGTTCGGGTGATGTTGTGCCGAGACACTTGGAAGTGATTGCCATTGTCAGTAAACTGAGCCAAGAACCGAGGGAAACAGAGTGTGTGTGAGTGTGCGTGTGCGTGTACCTGGAGACACATTCACTGTGTGCTCGTGTGTCTGCATGCATGCATGCGTGTGTGTATTTAAAAATGTAAGAAGAGGAGGGAGTAACAAAAAAAAGGCTTAAATATGTTGCTTGTGTTGTGTATTTGTTAACTTCTGTCTTGTGTACTGCAGTGTTTTTGCAGTGTATTTGTCCACAGCTAAATAATATGATGAGTGTAGTGTCAGACAGATTAACTCCCTCCAGATTTATGTCCGTTTCACCATTTTCATCTCTGCCCCTGTGTGCACCCAATCCATGTTTGTCCATACAATTGCTTGTTGCTCTGTAGCCTGTATCCATTATCTCTATGTCTCTCTGTCTCTGGCTTTGTGTGTGTGTGTGTGTGTGTGTGTGTGTGTGTGTGTGTGTGTCTGTCTCTCTCTCTCTCTCTCTGTCTCTTTGTGTGCAAAGGCTAGGGGCTATACTGTATGCTCTGCTCAGTCAAGGGCAACATTATGGCAGGCAGGAGAGGAGCTCTATTGTAATGAACTGACTAAACAGATTCCTGGAGCATCATCACTCAGTAACTCCTGCAGGAACATGTACAACAACACCTCACTGCTATTATTACACTCTAACACATTTAGCTTTGAGGGGGTGAGAGAGACTTCAGTACTTTGCTGCTGTTAAACTCGAGCATGTTTAACATTGAGGGGGTGAGAGACATTGTCAGGAAGTAATTCAAGCAGAAATAAAACAACACATTAAAGGAACAGTCTACCCCTATTTTTTCCACATATTTGCAGTATTTCCAAGCATTATTCATGAATGTGCATATCATTTTCTTCTCAGTTTTTTCAGTACCCAGATTTATTGGATTAGAATTATTAGCATAGCTTAGCATAATCACTGGAAGTCAATGGGCAGCATTAGCATTAGCATTAGTGGCTTGATGCTAACGATGGCCATTTACTTCCAGTGATAATGCTAAGCTATGTTAATAATTATGAGCCAATAAATCTGAGTAGGCCTACTAAAAACACTGAGAAGAAAATGATATGATCATTCATGAATAATGCTTTGAAATACTGCAAATATGTTAAAATCAAAATAGGGTGGACTGTTCCTTTAAAGATACAAATAACTAGAGGGAGCTAGACCCTGTACACATTTTAATAAATATGGGAGAAATATGTTGGCCGTACCATGGCGCTAACGGTAGGGCACTCAACTGCTACCTGGCTGACCGGGGTTTAATTCCGGCCCGGGTCCTTTGCCAAGCCCTTTGCCAGCCTTTCTCATGAAGTGAGTGGGGAGAGAGAGAAGGGTCGGCAAAGGACCCCGTCAGTATAGCCTACAGTATATCAGGGATTGGTGTTCACTTTTTTGGTCACCAGCTACTGTGGGTAGTAGTTTTCCCGAGTCACTAGCCAAAAATAAATAAATATGGAAGTGTTGAATTATTTTGCCTCCTAGAAAGGAGGTCGTGGAGGATGATGAATGATTTCTGTCCTGACATGCGGCCTCTGAAGGATTTCAGCAGGTGCAGGACCAGACAACATGGTGAGCCCACAGCCTTCAACTCAACCCACCCTTCCCTGACATTGATGGGGTTTTAAAAGGAAAGTCTCAAGTCTGGCATTGAATGATGATTTGTGCGTCATCTATTCACAGCATTTTAGTGATCAAATGGGTAGAGGTGTGAGTTGTTTATAAACAGTGGACTAGAGCTGATAAAAAACCCGGAGGATCCGGTTGGAGAGCCGGGTCAAGACCTCATCCGAACAGACCGGATGGCTGTCGTGCATTGATCCGCCAAAGGCGGGTCAGACGGCATTTCATTAATATGTCAACAAAATGGCAGTTACAGCGCGATAAATTGTGAAACCGGAATGTGTCCTCTTTAGTTGACTACAACAGCCATTCTCTAATCTCCCTAGTATGCTGTTCAGTCACGAACACTCACTGAGTAAAACTGAACCAACTCCCGCCTCGTCATTCATCGAGCCTGTTTGATCCGTCCAGCCTATGTTGTGGCCAATTGAGTGTTTGAGTCGCGGATCCCCGCTCCCTATGCGTGTGCTTCTGACTCTGTTGAGGTCTACATTTTAATGTTAATAGTGCTCTGCCAACGCTTTAACATCTCAGTCTGTAGGCTACTCTTAGGGAAATTATAGTCTACAGACGTGAGTGACTCTACTATCACTCACTGCGTTACAGCGTAGGCTACAGTCTTTAAAGCCACTGCTGCTGTCACTCCCCTCGTCCGAGTAACTCAGCAGCGGCGCCTTCTGCGACTCGGTGAGACGAATCCTGACTGAGTTGTTGGTAGCAGCGAATCCCCTACGGATCGGATCAACGCTTAAGTTTCGTTTTTGCCACGAGTGTGCGAGTCGCAAGGCAACTCGGCAGCGGAAGCGAGTGGTCATCTGCTGCTCGCCTCCTGACTGTCCCTGCTCAACTAGACTTGACTTCTGCTCCCAAATATTTGACTTTTAGTCTTCTTAAATACAAACACACACACATTATTTATTGCAAAATCAGGAACATGCCGTTTCACTGCTGCCAAAGGCTGTTCGAGTTGTGGTTGCATGTTTAGTGAGGAGACCCAGGTGGGTCGGATCGCAGCATGAGTTTAGGAACTGTTACATTCATAAAGTGAGTTTTGTTGATCAAACTGTCTTACTCTTTGATTTATCAACGTGAATTGATAAATGGAACAACAAAGGCGAGGCGCATAGCTACTTAAGGGCAGAAACGTTTTAAAAAATACATTATTTTATTTATTTTTATTTATTTTAAATAAGTGATCCGTGTGATCCGAGTGATCCGTCTAATCCGGATACCCTCCTTGGAATGATCCAATCAATCCGGACACCTCAAAGATTCGAGTTAAGCACCTCTACAGTGGACCTTGTGTGGTTGTTTACTAGCGATAAATAAGAGTTTCGCTGTTCCCATTGAAGGGAATAATGACATTGACTTCTGCTTGGTTCCTACCTGAGCTTTCTTTAGATCAGGGTTTCCCAAACTGGGGTGCGTGCACCCCTGGGGCTGTGTGGCCTGCCACAAGCGGGAACGCAAGCTGAATAGAGCAATAGCTGAGATGTGTGTTTTTATACAGAATTAATGAACATTATGTAGATTAGGTCTATTGGAAATGAGGATTGTCCAAAATGTGCAGCTGTGCAACATTCGCTTAGGGTGTGCGCGGACCACATTGACATGTTAAAGGGGGTGCAGAGGGAAAAAACTTTGGGAACCGCTGCTTTAGATTGATGTGGTCTTTGGCAAGCACCCACCAAGTGAAAAGGGGGAGCGTTTCAAAACTATTTTGAAAATCCATTTACTGTACCCTCAGGATGTGTTTTCACAAATAAAAAGCTTTCATTCACTCTCAAACCCCAGAAAGCCAAATACCTGTATGGTGATATGACAAAAGCTGAGGCATTTACGCATTTTCGAGCATGATTTTACAAACAAACATTCCTTTTGATTATCCTGCCACCGTACATTGATGAAAAACTGAATACAGTGTATTTCACCCTTAGCCTTAGGGGGAAAACTTTAAAAGCCGTGTTTGTAAGCAGTCTTTTTCGTTCCTCTCTCCACTTCTTTTGAAACACGCACACTAACACACACTCACACCCACACGTGCACACACACACACACACACACACACACACACACACACACATTTCCACTTCATGGCCCTTACAATTGGTTCCTTCCAGTTCATTTCATTTCATCACTATGTAACCCAGAGTTCTTTTCCAAAATAAAAATCTTCTTTTCAGTTTTCTTGGCTTACTCTCTCTACTACTTTTTTATCTGGGGTACGATGGGATGCCGCCAAGTTATTTTGGGACAGAGTGGCTTTGATGTCACCCCATTTCAGGGGCACCAGTGACATACTGTATCTGCAGGCATCAGTGTGAAGGTCCGACAGGATTGCAGAAGGTTTTTTTTTGTTTTTTTTAGAGGAACTGCAGCTGTGAGTTTCACCAGTTAGCAGCAGCAACTGCAGCTGAAAGTAGGTTGTGTTTGGTTGTTGTTTTGGCAAAGGACGCGCTCAACTTCTTGGAAAAAACGAAAGTCTGGGTGCGTGATAAAATGTATCAACTTAAGGAAGAAAAATCTGCACTCACAAACTGCGGCTCACCATTCACATTACCACCATGTCCAAACGCGTTTCGGCTATCAAGCCTTCATCAGTGCGTGATGGTTGTTGGCCCTCACATCATTAATGGGATACTAACACGACCCGGGTTCGATTCTGGTCACTTCACGATCCTCCCGCATCTCTCTCCCACTCGCTTCTTCACCATCTCAAACTGTCTTATCTAGTAAAAGCCCCTAAACAACACAGGTGAACAAAGCAAACATATACAGCAAATAAAGTAAACCTACCTTATTTATTGATTTGCACGGATTCATAGTTTAATCTACATCCCTGATGCTGACTGTAACCGACCTGCCTCAGTTTTGAGTGTGTGGTAAAACTTCTGGATCAATGCAATAATAACTGAACTGCAGGAGCTGTTTCTGCCCTCAGCCTGATCGGGTAATTAGGCTGCAATTGACTTGTTTGTTGTGCACATAAAAGTCCACAAACTCCAAACATTATTTCTCCCCTGTGTCTGTGTCTGAGGCAATTAAATTAACTGTGCTTGTAAACTGATGCAATGTCCCTTTGGATTTGGTCCCATCTCCTTTTAAAGGTGACGTGAGTACATCAGTCCAGGCCTCTCTGGCTACAATCACGGCTGTCAGGCTTGTGCAAACTGATCTGCCTCATTTTTGATTATGCAGTAAAACTTAAGTCCATTAACCCATTAATAGCTGCGGAAGCTAAGCCTTTACTGTCTTCAGCCAGGAGATGAGTAGGCTACAAGTGCCTTGTTTGTTTTGTGTGGAAAAGAGCTATAACCCCAATCATCATTCCTTCCCAGCGTGTCGGGTATAATTAAATTAACCGTGCGTGTAACTGATGCAATGTCCCTTCGGATTTGGTCCCATCTCCTTTTAAAGGCGACGTGAGTACATCAGTCCAGGCCTCTCTGGCTGCAATCACAGCTGTCAGGCTTCACTGGAGTCCTGCTGATGAAGTTCCCCTGAGAATACATACAGCAGGTTGCAGCCGCTTCTGGGCCAGAACTGGGCCGAGTGTCAGAACTGGGTCACAAGAACACAGGAGCCTGCAGACACTTCTGAGCCAGAACTGGGCTGAGTGCAGGCTGCAGTGTGTCTGCAAGAGGAGAGAAGCGCTGCACACTCTTGAGTTGTGAAACAAGTTTTTAATGTGACAACGTTTTGGCCTGTCGGCCTTCCTCAGGTGACTTCTCTTCTCCTGCAAGTGTTTTGCTGGTTGCCAGCACCTCTTTTTCTGGTGTGCGTTTTGCAACTCCACTCATGAAGTGTCTCTGCAGTCATTAGCCATATCGGAGTCTGCATCTCCGCTAACTTCATTAGCCATATCGGAGTCTGCATCTTCGCTAACTTCATTAGCCATATCGGAGTCTGCATCTCCGCTAACTTCAAAACACTTGAACGTACTTATCTCATTTCTCACAGGCCAGAACTGGGCCAAGTGCAGGCTAAAGTGATTAAGCAGTCATCAGCCCTCTCAGAATCTGCATCTCCGCTAACTTCAAAACACTTAAACGTACTTATCTCATTTGCATTTCCGCCTCCCTCTTGTGTGCTGAATGGCAATTGACACACTCAGCCTTGCTGAAGTTTACGCTGAATGATACCTTGGTTATGTTGTGTTCTTCCATTCTTTATTTTGGCTAAGACGTTAAAACACAAAGCATGCAACATGGTGAGAAAGAAAGTGCTGTGTTATCTCCTGAAAGTGGAAGTCTTTGTTCTTTATAACTGATACATTCAGTAGCACTGACAGGGCACACAAAACAGGCTCTTTGAAGAGATCCAATCTAATCAGTACCTACATTATCTGATAACAGATGAATTACCACACCTGGAGGGATGTTGTACAAAATCTGAGGACAAATTACTGCATTGTGAAAACCTTGTCCATTTTTATTCATACGGAGGTTGGCTTTAGTGATATTTCATACCTGCCATGAATTCAAAAGTCAAACAAATTAATTTTTACACATTTCACATATACAGTAGTATGTGCATGTCAGGCTGCATTTATGAACCTGCTTTTTCCAGAATACTGCGAGGGAGGAATCCACTAAAATGTGCTGGTAACACTTTATTTCAGGGATACATCTCTTAGCACTAATACATGCAATGTGCCTGTATAAGTAACTTGTAGGGCATGTACAAAGCAAAATCAAACATCTGTTAGGCATGTATTTGCAAATGTCTTGTTCATGCACAATAAGGGATTTATTACCAATTTAACCTTAGTAAGGACCTAGTAGGCCTTAGCATTTGCTTAGTACATGCCTTACAAGTTACTTATGCAGACATTGTATGTATTGCTGATAGATGTATCCCTAAAATAAAGTGTTACCATGTGTGCTATGGTCAAGAGACCCCATCCCACCTTGCTACACTTGCAGGCAATTGAGCAAACAATTGATCAGCCACTACGACAAGCCAGGCAGATCCCAAGTTTACCCGAAAATCCAGATCATTATTTGAATGCACACCATCACAGCAATGTATGCAGTAACCTCAAAAACTAAGACAAAAACACACACTAACACTCACACTGTGGTCATTGTAGTGTGTGTGTGTGTGTGTGTGTGTGTGTGTGTGTTTGTGCGCGTGCATGCGTGCGTGCGTGTGTGTGTCTCTCACCTTGTCATCATTAGAGGTAAAGACCTTGAAGTCATAATGCTGCCCCTGGGAGTTACTCGTTTGCCAGAGCCGGTGGCAGCGAGTTTGAAGGCAGGACAATGTCAATAGACCATTGTGTGTTGCTGGCTTTCCTTGTGTGTGAATGAAATGGTGTGTGTGTGTGTGTGTGTGTGTCTGTCTATGTGTGTGTGTGTGTGTGTGTGTGTGTGTGTGTGTGTGTGTGTGTGTGTGTGTGTGTGTGTGTGCGTGCGTGCGTGCGTCTGTGCATGTAATGGTGTGTGTGTGTGTGTGTGTGAACTTCCTTTCCCCTCTCTCCCCTCTGCCTGTGATTTCCCATAATAGAGGTCTGCCATCAGCATTATACTGTACCTGTACCAAAGAAGCCCACCAGGTGTTGACATGTGAAGGTGAAGAGGTGAGCAAGTGAGAGGAGATGAGTGGAGGTGAGGGCATGTGTGAAGGTCTTCCTGCCTGGTGGTAACTATGGCAAGAAAGCCTGCCAGGTGGTGGTGGATGAGGTGCTGATGTGCTGAGGAGTGGAGGTGAAGACATGGGGTAGGGAAGAGGTGAGCAGTAGACAGGAGATGTGGAGGACTAGTGCAGGTGAGGACAGGCCCTCTAACCTGTGGATAACTGTGGAGGTCAATCCTTTGCTTTGGGGCTTACTGTTTGTCTGTGTCCAGAGAGTTAAGGCGGGTATACACTGTGCGATATTTTCAATCGTGTGTATTAAGCTCCTTCTCAAACTGCACGAGGGAATTTAGCGATTTAAAAGTTCACATTTCACGACTCACGTCCTCACACTGTACAGGCCGACAGTCGGATCCGAGCAAAAGGCTCCCACTGTGCGACATGACAGGCATGTTTCCCGGGTCTGCAGAGGAGGGAACATGCGTAACTGAGGTGGAGATGAGGACGCGCTCAAGAGCGAATCGTGCCAAACCGGCTCGTAGCTCTGCTTTAACTGTGCGATTTACTCAAGAGGGACGACCAGGATTTCCAAACAGTTTGGATTTTCTTGTGACCCTATGATTGCATTATCGTGAGGTGAAATCGTTTGTCATTACCCCATGTACAGTACACAATGAGAGACTCACGATTGGCCTGCGATTGAGAAAGAAATCGCCCCGACTCCCAAAAAGTTGTGCGAGTGACAAATCGTGGCAAAATTGGGCAAAAAGTTGCACATTATAAGTCTGGCATTAGGGAGGTGGCAGTGTCGGGGATGACACTGTCCTAGTTTGTCAATTCGTATACAGTCCAACACTACTGCTGCTCGCCTGTCTCAACCTTGCCAAGATAGTAATGTGACCAGACTGGATCAACATCTTTGATGAATAAACAATAAACAAACAAACAAATAAACAATTCAACAGACTGGTGAAAGTCTGTGTCATTCTCTCTGTGATGGACTCTCTTATTCTCTGGGTCATCGCTCCATGTTGTTTCCCTTCTAGAGAACACGTATAAGTGTATGCATGATGCATGTGTTCTGGCAGGTCTGAGGTACATCAGTGCTTGTGAGGAGCACTTATAAATATGGATGAGGCTCTCTCACGCCACACAACAATGAGAATGCAGAATGACAAAGTAAATCTGTTGCTATGGGTAATTGACAAAGTAAACCCTTGTCAGGAGAGCTTGTTACTTTAAATCTACTCTGTTTCATTGATTGACACCACCTCAAACAATAAATCAGCTTTGGCGATTCACAAAAATACCTATTTAAAATGCAGGGTAGGCATCGAAAGCTTTCTCTAAGTGGGTTATTGACAATGTTATACACATCTGTAAAATAGTAGCTTGCTTGTTGGTTCATTAAACAAACTCTTGAATTTTTTGAAACATGGTGAGTCAGCGTTTCTGAATGATGGATGGTGCGGCTGGTAGTCAGTCATGGGGGCTTTACTAAAGGTCAGGGTGTGTCACTCCTAAGGGTCCACTGACCTTCACATACTGCCAGCTCACAGGAAGTGTACACACATTTCTAAGGTCTGATTTTGTACCACGAAATGTCAACACATTTAGTAATAAAATCAGTCAACTCTCTCTCTATCTCTCTCTCTCTCTCTCTCTCTCTCTCTCTCTCTCTCACACTCTCCCCCCGTCTCTCTCTCTCTCTCTCTCTCAGCTTCCCTCTGTCTCCATCCATCTCTGGAGATCCACCTCTTCCTGGAAGTGTTAAGGAGAACAGTCAATTGAAAGGTCCTGCAGTACTGCCAGTGACCTTTGGGCCATTCATTGCCAGCAGTTTATCTTATAAAGTCCACTTTCAGGTCTCTATGTGTGCATGTTTGTGTACTTGCACGTCTGTGTGTGTGTGCGTGTGCGTATGCATGCGTGCGTGTGCGTGCGTGTGTATCTATTCACAAGACTCGCAGATAATATGGGCTAGTCTTCTGCACAGATACATACAGGTGATAGATCACTAATGTCAGAACATTTTCTATATGTCGCACAAGAGAGGCTGTGAGGTTATCAGTCCAATATTGAGACAAGCCACACAGGGTTATACAGTAGGTCTATCATGCCAGAATGTTCTCTCCAAGTCAAGGACAGATAAGCACACATATACGTAGATATAGAGCTCGGATAGAGCTGTTACTGGCATTGAGGCTTGTGCATTATCTGACAATCTCAGCCGGAGTCAGGCCAAGTTAGGACAGCAGCCACATAATGTAAATGTGGAAATGTAATTTCCTGATGTTTTTTTTTCTTATCGCTGCCTGTCCAGGTTTGCTTGTCTGAGTCTCAAATCTCTTTGCTGCTTCCGTGAATCCCTCTGCTCAGACGGAAGGTGGGTTGGCATTCTGGAAAGAGCTCTTGTGTTTTGTTGCATCAGCCAGAAAGTCAATGTGTTAGAGTACAATTATTCTGACGTTAAAAGTTCTTGTGCAATTGTAGCATCTGCATCCATGGTGTATTTATACCCTCATTGTAGTGACTGCCTACACACAATAATGTACATGCAGTATATTGTGACCAATAATAAAAAGCCAAGCAAATCTACAACATAATATAGTAAGAACAAATATGTAAGGAGAAATTGGAACTGAATGTTGATTTTGGCCAAATGCACATGTCATCTCATGGCTTCCAGAAGCAAGGACCCCATTGGAATCAGGTTGCCAGATGAGATTGATGATTTCCAGCCCAAAGAATGCTCAGAACCCGCCTGGAAGCACTAAATCCTACCCAATTTAAACTAAATTCAATTGATTTCCATGACCATACATTCGCAGAAAAATATGCAGAACCATGCAATAATATGCAACCCGCCCAAATGCCCTTTTTGCCCATTTTTTTTTTTACCCGCAGACGGCCTTCCTAAGCAGCCCAATTGGGCAGGGAATGCCCAGCCTAATCTGGCAACACTGATTGGAAGGCAGAGTCACCATGGTGACTCAGAGGGACAGTGCTGGGGTTGTTTTAGCTTGTGTGTGTATTCCTATATGCACACTCCAGTCCTCCACTTGTGCTTGTGGCCTCCACCCAACAATAAAGTTTCTCAGCCTTCAGCCTAGCCACAACAACTTTTGAGGGACTGTTATTCATTCACCATCCCAATTGCAAATGTGAAAATGGCACAAGGTCACAAGCAGGCAAGTGAGCAAGGGAGGATGGAAGTCTGCATATTGGAATTCACCCCTTGTCTGTGCTGCCAGGCCGTCCATGGCAGATGGGGCATTAATCTCAGAGAGTCTGGATGGAATCAGGGGTGCTTCCTCACACTGCATATCAATGCCCTGAGATGAGGCGTCCAAATTGAGATTAGAAACATGTGTGCTATCTGTGGCTGTGGATTTTGGGAACACTGATGATGGGCTAGACCCGAAACTTTTGTAACCCACTTTTTTGTTTTGGCTTCTCTTGTTTCCCTGATAGCATCAAGCTCCTGTGTGCGACTCTACTATACATTCACATGAGAGTGAAATATTATATAAAACAGTGTCATAACAATCCTAAGGCTACTAAGAAATAGAGAAGCAAATATTTGTTCTGTCTGGAAAGCTATCAGCTTGTTTCGCAGTGCACCCTAACCTCAGACACCGTGCTGCTTGCAGTTATACAGATTCTATGTTCACTGGAGGCAATTTGAAAAACGGGTCCTCTGTGCCTTTTGCTTTAATACCTCTGGCCTATGTGAAAATCTGATATCTGTGCTGCCAGGCCGCATGGCAGATGGGGCATTAATCTGGGAGAGACTAGAATCAGGGTGCCTCCCCACACTGCATATCAATGCCTTGAGATGAGGCATCCAAATTGAGATGTCAACGCTTTGATCACGAAATGATCCATGTCAATTTTCCTCAGCAGAGACTGCCAATATTATGGTCTGTTTGACGTTACCAGATAAAAGTGGAAAAGTCTGCCTCAACTACGATTGTCCTTCTCCCTTGTCTTTATTTTGAAGTGGGAGCAAAAACATCCTGGTTGAAGTGGACTTTTTCACTTTTATCTTGTCATTTGGTTGCTCTGCTCTGAGGTGAGACGTTTTTATTTTTGCATGTGCCAGCTTTAACCTACTGTTGAAGGAAAGGATTGTGCACATCTAAGGGGAAAGGTGCAGGACGAAGGTCAACTGTAGGTTTCAGAGTGAGGAGTCTGCACACTTAGAATCCTTTTTGTTGTGTTTTATCCTGCCATGAAAAAAATAAACACAATAAAAAGGATTCTAAGTGTGCAGACTCCTCACTCTGAAAACTCCAGCTTTAACCTACTCCCTTTTCTTGAAGTTTCCAACATCCAGAGCGGGGAGAGGGAAGAGAGTAAAGAGTGTGCATAAAGAAGGCCTGGAAGAGGATCTGAACCCGGCGTAACCACACTAGAAGTAGCAACACCTGCTCTTGTTGTTTTGTCCTTGTCACTGTGCAGGATGTGTTGGCTGGCTTTACACTGTCTCTGGCTTAAGAGTAGTAAAAAAAAACAAGAGACAACAGTAAAAGAAAATACAAGTAAAAAAAAACAATAATACTGCTTAGAGCTGGTGGCGTTGGTTGCCATCCAATTTCAGTGACTGCTCGACAAGGGTGTTTAGCAGCCTTCAAAGCCATGCAGCAGAGAGGACATCTGAGTTTGAAGACAACAACACAGACAGAAATGTGATCAGGGGGTGGGGTTTGGGCTGTGGAGCAGCGCACTAAGCCCCCCACATTTGGGCTTACATTGCCCACGGGGACCCCGGTTCGAATCCGGCTGGGATCATTTCCCAACCCTGCCCCATCTCTCTCTCAGTCATTCCCTGTCTACTCTCACACTGTTCTATAATAATAAAGGCCAAAAAGCCCCCCAAAAATACTGTAGCCCCTTAATGCGCGCCGTACCTCCAGTGGCACGTTGTAATAGTCACTGAAATGTAAGTACCATAGCACTACAATACTATGACACAACACAGGCCCTTTAGTAATGCACCACAACTTGGTCATTACCATACTGGTAACAACAAATGTATAAAGCCGCGTCTTAAGGGGTTAACAAATGTGATTAGGAAAGCTGAAGTAGACGGATAAGACTTCTATTTATTTGTTTCTTTGCCATAACGATCCTCTTCTGTCTCTACTTCTGTGTTGGAGAACAGTGTGACTAACTGATCAATTTTAGCTGCGTTCTTTAAGAAAGAAAAACGTGCTTGTGGTAGGGAAAAGGCTGCATTTACAGTAAATGGCTAAACCAGTGGTTCTCAAACTTGTCCCATCATTACCCCCTTCGGAGGGTCCGGATGCTTCCGAGCCCCCCCAGCCCCAAGCAACAGCAGTACACGCACAGACTGATTTTACGATAGCTGCACTGCGCAGAAGCAAAGGAAAGGTGACTGGTGAGATAAAAAAGAGGGAGGTTTGTTTATTTCCTATGCTATTCAAATGTATGACAATTTATAATATAATGTTTGTGAGGGCTTAAAATGTATTGCTTATTGGAGAGACAGGAAATACTAAAAATAAAAAAACTAAATCAGATGATTCGATTCTATGCGATCCGATCCGATTCAATTCTACAATGCATTGCAATGCATTGCATTTCTACTGAAAGCAAAGCAAATGTTTAATCAGTCATGATGAGGCAATACAAGCAGTCAGATACTGAGGAACAATTTATTGGCTTTTTTTCTGCATCAGTCTTGCAATGTTTTGAAATGCTTGTATTTAATTTAACATTAATTTGCTCCCGAAATATCCATGGAAGTAATTGAAACAGAAACTGAATCTGGAACTTGCCAGATCGATTCTGGATCGTCCATGCCCCGCATTGGATTGCATCGCCGAATCGATCATTGTTGACACCACTAGAATTTAGGCATGTAAACATGGTCAAGACGATATGATACATGCAATTCAAACCGAACATCAAAATGGGGATGACTTTGAAAACGTCATGTCACGTGGGCTTGGTTGTAGAATTTCAGAAACTGATGACCTACTGGGATATTCACACACAACCATCTCTAGCCTTAACAGAGAATGCTCCTAAAAGAGAAAATATCCAGTGAGTGGTAGTTCTACTGGCAGGGGCGCCGCTAGGGGGGGAAAGGTGATACACTTTCTAAGGGCCCAACCACTGACAGTAGGCCCAGATAGGTTGCTGGTGACATAATTTTAATAATATTGCTCTTTTTAGACTTTTCTGATAATATTCAAAATTGAATCCTGTATAATGAACAAATAAGATTAGGTTTATCGATTTCCATAACTTTTTTCTCAAGTTCTTCATTAGGCTATATCGTTATATTGTTCTCCCCCCGCTTGTGAAATGGTGCAGTCCAGTTCTGTCAAACGTGCGATGCCTTGAACCTGCTGCTACATGACAGACAGGCCAGTGATAGCCTACGCAATCAACCGTTGAGCTGATGCACTGATGTGATTGACTTATGCTGGTGATGGAATAGATAGCCTACAAGTTGTAATAAATGAAGCAGACTATAAAACGAAGAGAGACAGAAGAAGAAGACAACAGGTCGCTCAGTTTTTTCCTCAAAGAAAGGAATCACTCACTGACCCTGATCAAATGTGATCAAGATCAAAATGATACTGAACAGACAAAATTTGCATGAGCGCAGTTGGATTATCTAAACAAGAGACCCATTTTACAGTCAGTCTGCAGTGCAAATTTTCGTTTAAGATCTCTACTTTTATTATCTCATCATAGACGTCTGAGATTTACGCATAGCCGTGTAGTCTCATGCCCATGTCTGACTCTACCACGACTCACCTGCTAGGCGCAAATTGGGAATCTTTCATAGGGCCCAAAATTTCTTGGTAGCACCCACAAAATGCGCCCACAAAATGCCTGATTCATGCTTGAAGTCAGAGGAGAATAGTCAGATTTGTTCAGGCTGATACAGTAACTGATACAGTTTTCAAATACTAACCACTCATTACCACCTTGGTATGCCTAAGACCATCTCTGAACGCACAGTACATTAAACCTTGAGACAGATTGGCTACCGCAGCAGAAGATCTCCATACAACTCTTTGAAGACCATCAGTTGGCACACGTGTTTGGGTGAATGCAATCACTGGAAGTGGGAACCATATGTAGGGATGCACGGATACACATTTTTTTTTTTTACTTCCGATCCGATCCCGATATCTAAATTTGGATAGGCCTATCTGCCGATACCGATACTACTCCGGTCCAATACTAAAATCACATATATGCATGGGTTTCAACTTGAGGTAGGCCTAAGGAGACTATTTGGTCAGAAAAGGGAGTCAGAAGAACAGGAAACCAATTAATAAGCAAAAAGTAACAAGTAAAAAAGTAACAATCCCATCCTGAAAACTAACATGCAAGTGTTGTGATTTAAAATTAACATTGCACCTGACTCAACATCTGTATCAGGAAATTTCAGATATTTTGGGAAAATTCCGATCCGATCCGATCTCTGAAATATGTTAATATCTGAACCCGATACCGATACACCGATACCGATATACCATCCCTAACCATATGTATCATCAGCACAGCCAGGGCATTTGCTGCATACACCTAGGGGTGCCTACCACAGCTACCTCAGTAGGTAGCCGTTGCCGTCGGCCAAGAGCAGATATCGTCAGGTGGTATCCAACCTTCACTGGGTGTTTCAGCCCTTAACCACAACACCACTCCGGTTGGTGGGCCCAACAGTGAGTGGCCAGCTCACTGCGCATCTGCTCCTGACCTCCAGCATTCCTCCTCTCTCCTACTCCACAACCAACACGAGGCACGTTCTGCCTCTTCCCCCATTCTTCGCATTGCTTGTTTCTTGCTCCACTCATCCAGGCCAATAGCTGACAAGAAGTTCCATGCCGACCTTGATGGAAAGCCCCGACACCCGACTTCCACAGGGAACAACCACGTTTGCCAGCCCTTGTCTCTGCAATCTTGGGCTAGCTGCTGGTACTTTGTGGCCTTCCTTTCATGCGCCTCCTTGCATCCCTCCTCCCACGGCACAGTGAGCTCAACCAGCACTAGTTTCTGGTCCTTGGTCGAACACAACACTATGTCGGGACGGAGGGTTGTTTGGACGACGTCTGGGAATTGCAGCCTCTTTCCAAGGTCCACCCTCATTTCCCAGGGGCTTGCGGTGTGAAGGATGTTAGGTCTCTTCATCACTGTGGTCAGTATGGGCCTCACTCCTTCCTTCATGAAGGTTATCGCTTGCTGCGGGGCTGTGCCAGTCGGCCTCTTCTTGACCCTCTCCCGTTCAATGGTGTCAGCCAAAGAACGGAGAACCTTGTCATGGCGCCACCTATACCGCCCTTGGGCTAGAGCTGTTTTACAGCCAGACAGTATGTGCGCAAGAGTCCCATTCTGCTTGCACAGCTTGCAGAGTGGATCCTCCCTTAGCCCCCACGTGTGCAGATGGACTGGCGAAGGGAGGGTGTCATAAACGGACCTCAGGAGGAAAGAGATGCGGTATGGTTCTAGTCGCCACAGGTCCCTCCAGGTGACCTTGCGCCTGGGCAAGTCCCATTTCGTCCAGGCGCCCTGACAGCCCTGCTCAACCGCCCTGGCCAATCGCCTCTCCTCCTCCCTGCTCCGCACCTCCGCCTGCACCATCCCTCGTCTGGTCTTTGCACTCGCTTCTCCCCAGGTTTGAAAATGGGCAGAACCAAGGCCTTGCCGGTGGGTGCATTGGTTACCAACTATATCTCTGAGCTTTAGGGAGCTCACGGCCTGCTCCACCGCGGTGTTGGCAGCCCACTTTCGTCCTGACCTGGTGGTAACGCCAGCTTGAGTATTGGCAGTGCCAACTGTTATGTACTGAATATAAAAAGCAGTAACTATTGTTCATGTTTGTATCAATAAGTCCCATTCTATCTTCAGATTTCTTTTTTTTACTTGCTGGTTGTGAAAGCATGAAATGTTGCTTGGTGAGAGTCATGGTCCAAATTTCAGCTGATTCCTCAGCCACAGTGATGTGGCTGTAAGCTGATGTCCTGACACTTTGTGGAAAGTGTTTCTTAATTTGTTGTCCTTCTCACACCCTTGCCATGGAACAGGCTGCCCTATCTCTAAACCCAACAGAGAAGCCTAGTGGCACACAAGGACTCTTGGATTTTATGAGAACTCAAATGACTTAAAACCCAAGTTACAAGACTTCTTTTTGTCTTATGCTTGTAATCTGTCTGTGTCTAATGTAATTGGGGAAAAAAGCAATTTGTTGTCCTTCTCAAATTTGTTCCGCTTTACGCACCCAGTGGACTGTGTTGTCTATTCTGTTCCTATTTCTTTGTCGTGCTCTTATTTCACACGTTTTTCATCATTCACATTTTCAACACAGCCATGACTATGGCTGCATAGCTGGAAAACAAGAACATGTCTGTCTGTAACACTTCTGTAAATGAGAAACACTATTGAATCATGTGATAGAAGGTTGTTGAATTATACTATTTTCTCTGTCTCTGTCTCTGTCTCTGTCTCTGTCTCTCTCTCTCTTCTCTGTGAGTGCATGGGGATGAGAGTGTGTGAAGAGGGCAAAGCCACTCTCATCATTCAGGAGTTCTCGCCCACACTGCTGCCCACTCGGCTGCCTCCACTCGGCCCTAATGCTCATATGATGCGTTTCAAACCTGCTGTTGGAACAGCCACCAGGGAAAGTGTTGCACAAATGCACCAAATAGCTTGCAAACTTCAAAACTTCACAAACGAAGCCATTTATTTCCATTCGCTTTCTAGTTGTTTGTTCATCCATTTAGTTGATTCACTAGTGCAATCCTCTATTCAATTGAAAAGTCATTCAACCACACATAATGATAGCTATTATGTTGGAACAACTCATAACTATGCACATCTTGAATGTCTTGAAGACATAACTGGGCAATTATGTAGGCTATGCAGTGACTGAAGCATCCTTAACCCTTGTAAGATGTTCGGGTCTGTGGGACCTTTTTTTCTTTACAAAAATGGTATGACTTATTATCCTTTCACATTGACATTCACTCATTTTGTGTCTCATTTTGTGTGAGGAACATGAATCTGAAAAAAATGTATTTATTCGTCACACTGTGTGTGTGGTTTAAAGATGCACTTGTGCTCCTCATAAGCCTTTGCTAACCTTTTTTCCCTAAAATGCAGGATTCCAAACATAACTGATAGAATTTGTTAGAACTAAGTTACAATTACGAATGTGTGAGTTCTGCTTACATCTGCACTTTAACTTTACTGTACAATACATTCGGAAGTGGAACAAATAGGCTACCTTAGGAAAGTAAAGTGAGGTGAAAGTATGCAGAAAAAAAACTTATAATCTTGCACTTCACTTCATGAAAATGTGCTGCAAATGAAAACATTTCCCTGCCTACATACTCTCTCATCTTCTTAATAGAAAATCCAGAGAAAATGCCCGAGGATTGCCAATGTGCTGACTCACGGAGAAGCCTAGGCCCATGATTGTTCACCACACATTAAGTCTTTGACCCTAGTATATGACTTAGAATTCTCTCTTCCCCTATTCACACATGCACGCACGCACGCACGCACGCACGCACGCACACACACACACACACACACACACACACACACACACCACATTTCCACACACCCCAACACCACACCTGTCGATATCTACTTAACTGACCAAAACCTACCACCTACCTTATTTTACTTTTGTTCTCACATCCTTAAGCCCGGGCCGAGCCCAGTTCTGGCATGCTGTCGTCAGACCAGTGCTTGCTCGCTCTCAGCTGTATTATATAGAGGTGAAAAGGCAGCTCAGATAAGATCAGCCCACCTCCTCAATGACTAATATAAGCACTGATCTCCTCAGCCTCCATGACTGAGCCACAGGGGTGCCGACAGTGAGGGACAAAGGGGACCATTGTCCCGGGCCCAGGGAGAGAGGTGGCCCATAATTGGTTCCTCATTACATTGTATGTATTGGTTGGGGGGCCCTTTCAGACGACTTTGTCCTGTGTCCAGCAAAAGCTGTCAGCGGCCCTTCTGAGCCGCAATGTTCTCTTGGAGTCTAAGCCTGGGCACGGCCCTCGCTGGCCTCTCTTGTAGCTGTAGCAGCAATCCTCTTACCCTCTCAGTGCCCTGGATACCCCTGGAGAGGCTGCACTCTAGATTGGGGGGAATTGGGTGACTGTGGATGGCTCAAGGGAGAGGATTCATAGATGATATCCCTAGCCAGGGCCGCTGCTAGGCACAAGCAGAGTAAGCAGAGCGCTTAGGGCCTCAACCACTTTGCCCCCCAAATTGGGGCCTCCTCAATTGAGATTGACTAGAAAACGTATTATTTTTATTATTATTTAATTATGAGGGGGGCCTCCTGACCAGTTATGCTTATGGCCTCCAAAACCTTAGCAACGGTCCCGTCCCTAGCCTGGCAACAGTGGAGGACTAAAGCTATACTGCATAGAAAATGTGCACGACACATGCTATGAATGAATGAATGAATGAATGAAAGTCCACTTGAGAAACTCCAACTCCCATTGGCATTGTGACAAAGCACTCCACAGCACGCAAGTACAGTCTGCACACTGCACACAACAAAATGGCTCACCTCACACGGCCCCTCCCTTTGCCAATCTCTGGAGGTGTCAGGTGAATCTGAATCTGACTCTGAAAACTTAGTTCAGAAGCTTCAATCAAAAATACGAATTACAAAGCAAATTAGTTGAAACATGGAATCATAGCCTATTTTTCCGAGGTATAGCTATAGCTGACTGTCGTTTTTTTTGCTACGTAAACGTGGTGGCACCTACAGCTGGCTGGCTGGCAGATTGATGATCACTAAATGTCCTACTCAATATTGTTTTAGAGAGGTTGATTGTGAGCATATTTTGTATCCTAATATGTAGACCTACTGTGTTCAGGCTACATTTCAAGCTCACCCTTAAAGCTCTACTCACCTGTGCAAGGGGGGCAGCCATATGCATTGACGTAACTACACACACTGACATATACATCACACAGATTGCATTTCAATGAACTGGGCAGAGTTATGTAAATAAATATGCATACAGAAAGTTGTAAATACATGGCACATGATACACAATGCACATAGCATGCAGCATCAGCAAATAGGTCCAAACCCAGGGTTTTGTTTCCACTGTATGTGTAAAGGTAGTTGTTACCCACCATGCATGGTGGTAATTCAACCTTTTGAATTTGTGATGTGAGTATACCCTTGAGTCACCTTCTGCAAAAGAACTTCAAGAAGAAAAAATAATAAGGGGAGAGAAACCTTTTTTCAAAAGGGGCTTTGCAAACCTCTTTTCCAAAAACGTCACTTTTTTGTTTAGCACCAGGGATTGTGCCCAAGCACAGCTGCAAGTCACCTTCCACAGATCCCAATCACCGGTTTCCCAGAGTGCACACAGGGACAATTGCAGACTCCACTGGGGCCTCGGGCAAGAATAAACAACCACTTTCACTGGAAATTGCCACTTTGCCAGAGCTTTGTCTTCTCTCTCTCTTTTTTTTTTTTTTTTACTTCGTCCTCTCTTCTTTTCAGATCAACTGGAATTGGGAATTGGAATTCTGCCTTTGTTTGATTTTTCTAAGGAAAATGCCAATCCCCGTTGGTGTTTATCCTGGTATCTGCCACTCTGTCTATAGACATGCACGCACGCACGCACGCACGCACGCACGCGCGCACACACACACACACACACACACACACACACACACACACACACACACACACACACATACACACACACACACACACACACACACACACACACACACACACACACACACACACACACACACACACACACACACACACACACACACACACACACACACGTACACACACACACGGGTCACATAGGACATGGTTAAAAAGGCAATAATTAGTAATTGGTGGTTGATATGCTGCAATGAATATGCTATTTAGATAAAGACCAACAAACAAACAGAAACAATCCATACCGTGCAATACTGGTTG
>NC_085864.1:47922838-47985338 GCF_034702125.1 Engraulis encrasicolus
AGCAGCGGCAGGACAATGCGCGAGGGGTGAGCGAGGAGACGGACAACACCTTCGCCTTCATGCTGGAGAGCAGTGATCGTCGGCCAGGGAGTGGTGTCACCAGAAAGGGGTTAATGGTGGACACCGGTGCAACATCACACATCATCACCGACCTGGCCAGGTTCAAGAGCTTCGACGAAAGGTTCCAGGCCGAGACGCACTGTGTGGAGCTGGCTGACGGCACACGGTGTAAGGGGGTCGCAGAGCGCAGAGGAGAAGCTGAAGTGTGTCTGGTGGACAGCAAAGGAAGGCACATCAGCGCTACATTGAAGCAGGCGCTGTACATTCCTTCCTATCCCCAGGACATTTTCTCTGTGAGAGCTGCAACTTCCAGTGGGGCCACGGTGATCTTCAAGGAGGGTGAAGATGTTCTGCAGTACAAAGACGGTACACGTTTTCTCATTCATGAACATAACAGGTTGTTCTATTTGCCTACTGTGCCTGTGAACAATGACTGTGATGATCAATGCATGACTTGCCATGACCTTAAGATGTGGCATGAGATTTTGGGACACTGCAACTTTAATGATGTTCAGAAATTACAAAGTGTGGTTGATGGTATGACAATCAAGGGTGAGACACCCAAGTCTATGCAATGTGAAGTGTGTGTTCAGGGTAAATTCACTCAGAGCAGGAACAGGAAGCCTGATGTGAGAGCCAAGTCAGCTTTGGAGTTGGTACATACTGACTTAGCCGGTCCCATTGATCCAGTGTCTAAAGATGGGTATAGGTACACACTTTCCTTTACTGATGATTATTCCAGTGCTGTGTTCGTGTACTTCCTGAAAAATAAAAGTGATACAGTGGATGCAACTCAAAGGTTTCTAGCTGATATAGCCCCATACGGGAAGGTTGCTTGCATCAGATCTGATAATGGTACGGAGTTTACTGGACAGGGTTACCAAACACTACTTCGCCAAAACAGAATAAGACATGAAACATCAGCACCATACTCGCCACACCAAAATGGCACTGCTGAGCGCAACTGGAGAACGCTGTTTGACATGGCTAGATGCATGCTCTTGGAAAGCCAGTTACCAAAGGAGTTATGGCCATATGCAGTTCAGACAGCAGCAGTGATTAGAAATAGATGTTTCAACAACCGCACCAAACAGACACCTTACTTCATGCTGACAGGAAGGAGACCAAATGTATCCAGAATGCAGAAATTTGGTACTGTGTGTTATGCATATAGGCAGGACAGGAAGAAGCTAGACTCAAGGTCTGACAAAGGCATCTTCGTGGGCTATGATAAGAACAGCCCAGCCTATATGATCTACAATCCTGACAACAGAAAAGTGACGAAGCATAGACGGGTGAGGTTTATGTCCAATGTTGAGGGACAGATGACCGATGACATGACTGATGACGATGATGTTGGTGTGCAGTACAGCACAACCAGACCTGACCAAGACAAACCCAAGTTGCTTGACATCCCAGACAGTAGCCAGACAAGTCCACCACCACCTGTGATGAAAGCAGAACCACATTCTTCAGACACCTTAAGTGAAGAGAGGAGGTATCCTGTTAGAGAGAGAAGGAGGCCAGATTTTTATGGTGAGCGGAGTGATCATGCACAGATCAGCATTGATTATTGCTACAGGATGGTATGTAATGTACCCCAGACATTCAGAGAAGCTGTGACTTCATCCAATTCAAAAGAGTGGGTTGATGCAATGGATGAGGAGATGAAATCATTGAAGGATAACAACACATTTACTCTAACCACTTTACCTGAGGGCAAGAGGGCAGTGGGGGGTAGATGGGTGTATGCTATCAAAACCAATGCTGATGGATCTGACAAGTACAAGGCCCGGTATGTTGCCAAAGGGTACAGTCAAGAGATGGGTGTAGATTATGGAGAAACCTTTTCTCCTACTGCTAACCTTACAAGTGTGAGAGTGTTGATGCAGAAAGCTGCTCAAGAAGATTTGATTCTCCATCAGATGGATGTTAAAACTGCCTACCTACATGCACCGATTGATTATGAAATTTACATGGAACAGCCAGAAGGCTATGACGTAAAAACTCAGACAAATGAGAAAGTGGTGTGTAAATTGGAGAAATCATTGTATGGGTTAAAGCAATCAGGACGAAACTGGAACAGAATGTTGCATGATTATCTTTGTGAAAACAACTTTGAACAAAATCCAGCTGATAATTGTGTTTACAAAAGAGAAACCGAACATGACAAAGTGATAGTACTGATATGGGTTGATGATTTGGTTATTGCTGCTAGTGATGAGAGGGCAATGAAAAGTGTCAAGAAAATGCTTACTGAAAAATTCCAGATGAAAGATTTGGGCCGACTGAAGAATTTTCTGGGTATCACGTTTGACCAATGTGATGGAGTTGTGACTATGTCACAGCGAAGTTATGTTGATAAATTGCTGGAAAGGTTTGACATGCAAGACTGTAAACCCAGGTCGACACCTTGTGAGTCGAAGCTGAATTACAGTGATTGTGATGAAAAGATGAGTGACCCCAGAAAATACAGAGAAGCAGTAGGTAGCCTAATCTATCTCAGTTCATGCACTAGACCGGATTTGAGTTTTGTTGTGAGCAAACTTTCACAATATTTCAGTGCACCAACAGAAGAGCAGTGGACTGTGAAACACGTACTGAAATATCTGAAAGGCACAAGTGATAAGATGTTGTGTTACAGGAAACATGATGATGGGTTACAGTTGGTGGCTTACAGTGATGCAGATTGGGCAGGAGATGCAATTGACCGACGTAGTACATCTGGTTATTGTGTTAGCCTATGTAAGAATGGTCCTTTGATTTCTTGGAAGACCAAAAAGCAACCAACTGTAGCGCTATCAACATGTGAGGCTGAGTACATGGCATTAGCTGCCACTACACAGGAATGTCTGTACCTTGCTCAAATGCTTAAACACCTTGACTGTAATTATGATATACCAGTGATCTACGAAGATAATCAGGGGACAATTGCGTTGGCAAAGAATCCAGTTAGTCGGCAGAGATGTAAGCACATTGATATTAAATACCATTTTGTGAGATCTACTGTAAACAATGGTGATGTGTCTTTGGAATATTGCCCAACAGATCTAATGGTTGCTGACCTACTCACAAAGCCAGCTACAAAAGGGAAGCTTCTTGCCTTTTACAGGTCTCTGTTTGGGTGATTGCCGAACTGAAATGTGATGTTGCTCTTTGCAATGTTTTTGTTTTTCCTTGAAATGTTTTTGTTTTTGTTTTTGTTTTTCTTGTTGTAAATGTGAGAACAAGTGGGGGTGTTGATTGATGCTCGTTGAGGGCCTAGAGACTGAGTGCTCTCAATTAACAACTGTGATTGAGGCCAGGTCATGTGACCTCTATTTAAGCCTCACCTGACAATAATAAAGAATCTCTGCTCATTTCACCCCAAGCCTGTGTTGGTGCCAGCTCCTTTTGTCTTGTCTCCAGTTGAGTTCAGTTCTTAACACACACACACACAGGTGCACTTTAGGTTGAACATATTTAGAGTGAGCCAGTAATGGCAGAGCTGCGTTATACCACCTGCAGGGTGTGAGAGACGCCCCACTGACTGAGCCCAACGGGTGTTATCAGGGGAGACTAATGGAGGAGCTGGCACAGGCACCAGGCAGGAGGAGAGGAGAGGAGAGGAGAGGAGAGGAGAGGAGAGGAAAGGAGAGAGGAGAGGAGAGGAGAGGAGAGGAGAGGAGAGGAGAGGAGAGGAGAGGAGAAGAGAGGAATTGGGAGCAGAGCAGAGCAGAGGAGAGGAGAGGAGAGGGGAGGGGAGGAGAGGGGAGGAGAGGGGAGGAGAGGAGAGCAGGAGAGAGGAGAGGAGAGGATAGGAGAGGAGAGGAGAGGAGAGGAGAGGAGAGGAAAGGAAAGGAAAGGAAAGGAAAGGAAAGGAAAGGAGAGGAGAGGAATGGGGAGCAGAGGAGAGGAGAGGGGTGAGAGGAGAGGAGAGGTAGAGGAGAGGAGAGGAGAGGAGAGGTAGAGGAGAGGAGAAGCGAGGACAGGAGTGAGAGGAGAGGAGAGGAGAGGAGAGGAGAGGAATGGGGAGCAGAGGAGAGGAGAGGAGAGGAGAGGGGAGGGGAGGGGAGGAGAGGATAGGTAGAGGGGAGGAGAGGAGATCAGAGAAGAGGAGAGGAAGGGATAGGAGAGGAATGGGGAGCAGAGGAGAGGAGAGGGGAAGAGAGGAGAGGAATGGGGAGCAGAGGAGAGGAGAGGGGTGAGAGGAGAGGGGTGAGAGGAGAGGAGAGTCTAGGAGTGGAGAGGAGAGGAGAGGAAATGAGAGGAGAGTGGAGGAGAGGAGAGGAGATAAGAGGGAGAGGAGAGGAGAGGAGATAAGAGGGAGAGGAGAGGAGAGGAGAGGAGAGGAGAGGAGAGGAGAGTTAATGCAGAGAGGGCCATAATTGTTGGGGTTTTTATGGAAGATTCTGATTGCTGGCAGGTGCTTAATGCTATTGAATTAATCCTTGCAGATTAATATTTGACGGGAGAAGAGGTGCATTTAATGTGTGGTGGAGAGAGAGAGAGAGAGAGAGAGAGAGAGAGAGAGAGAGAGAGAGAGAGAGAGAGAGAGAGAGAGAGAGAGAGAGAGAGAGAGAGAGAGAGGAAGAAGAAGAAGAAGAAGAAGAAGAAGAAGAAGAAGAAGAAGAAGAAGAAGAAGAAGAAGAAGAAGAAGAAGAAGAAGAAGAAGAAGAAGAAGAAGAAGAAGAAGAAGAAGAAGAAGAAGAAGAAGAAGAAGAAGAAGAAGAAGAAGAAGAAGAAGAAGAAGAAGAAGAAGAAGAACTAGATATGGAGAAAGTAAGATGTGGAAAGAGAGACATGTGGAGAGGAAGAGAAAGAGAGAGATGCTGGAGCTTGCAGTCTGGTGTCTGTTGAAAGGGAGGCTAATGGTTGCTAAGCTGCTGTTGCCATTCCAAGCTGCCGCTTCTCTGCAGAGGGCCAATGTAATGACAGTGTTGCCCTGACGACTTAATACACCACTACACATGCTACTGTGACAGTGAAAACTTAATACTCAACTGCTCATGTTGGTATAATGCATGTGATGATATACTATGTTGCTTTATTTATTGGACTTAATACACAACTGCAACACTGGTGCTGACATGTTGTGTTAAATCTACAATATTGTTTCTCAAACCCCCACCAATCACACCAATGAGTGGAGGCTCTCCTAGTGTGAGACATTTCTCGTGGAAATTATTATAATTAGTAAGTTATCTTCAAAACACTGCAGTCTTCCTTTCTGTTGCTGCGTCTCTGAAGTAATCAGACAAGTAGGGAATAGATTGCACTCAGTTTCTTCTTTCCCCTTTTCTTTTCTTTTCTTTTCTTTTCTTTTCTTTTCTTTTCTTTTCTTTTCATTCATTCATCTGCAGTGTCAGACTGACGTTTCAGCTACAAGAGCCTTCACCAGTAATCATGGTAATGATGTATATAACACCGTGTCTTTCATGGTGACTGAGTACTTGGACAGCAAAATTATGCTGAATGTCCTAAAAAACAGATGATATATTAGGTTTGTGATGAATGAATTGCACATGCTTATTGAGGCTTTATTTGAAGTAGAGTAAAGAATAAGATAAAATAAAATAAATTGTAAAATAAATCAGTAAGCAAATTAGCAAGTAAATGAGTAAATAAATGTCAATGAGCATGCATTCACATGGATATACACAGTCTTTAGGCACCAGGACTTGACACTGGCACCTGCAACCGCCCAAATGCTGATAAAACTTGGCTGTGGCTGGTAACAATTTCAGTGTCACTAGCTAATTTGGCATGTAGCTTATTCTATGATACAACATAGCGTATATTCTGCACACCCCCCCCTGTGTATCAATTGTTTGTATTTAAGTTTCAGAAAAAGCTCAGTTACTCAGTTTCAATTTGTTTTATTTCCATGTGGAAACTCATGCACTCATCTTCTTGCTTTAAGCACCTCATCTTCTAAGTATGTACAGCGTCATGATACAAAAAAAAATGTGGCTGGATGGCTAGTGACTCGAGAAAACCACTAGCCACAGTGGCCGGCAAGCGAAAAAGTTAGTGTCAAGCCCTGTTAGGCACAGAAACAGACACTCAATTTCCGACAGTGTTGCCAGAGTCCTGCTGTGAAAGCAGGGTGTGTTAAATCGTTAAGTATGGATTATCTCCTTTATGGAGGTGAATGTTTCCAGTTGATCTTGGCATTTATAAATAGGGCAGAGGAATCGATTTGGAATGACCGAAGCGTGTTAGCCAAACAGAAAGAGGAAATGTTCAGTTGCTTTGGGGGAATGTAGCATACACATTTTCCCCTATACCAATACGTATGTTGATTCAGGCTGAATCCCATTTCACCCCTTAGCCCTTCGCCTTTCCCCTTACCCTCCGTCTTGCGTGTTCACGTGAAGGGCTTTGGCTGTCCCAATTCACGTTAAGACAGAGGGGTAGGGGTAAGAGGAAGGGCTTTCTACCACTTCAAATGGAGATTTTGCAAAGTCACCCTTCACACTTCCTGAATGCATTGTGAATGCCTTTAAAAAATGGAGCCATCCTCAAAAGCACACAATTATAAGTACCTATTTCTGCTGTAACTTACGGCTTTACAGTTGTAATAATGGTTGCATTGTACTAAGTTGAACATTGTCCCAATGTGTAATGGTCATTGTCTCTGTGAAATGCACACACAAAATTGCTATTAATGTCAACCTAATGCATGGAAGTCATGAATGCTGTGAGTGTCATTCTGCTATTGTTGAAGAGGTGTCTCAATTCCATTCAAGCCCTACGCCTGAAGGGACGAGGGGCAAGGGAAAGACGTGGCCGTAGGGGTATAGAAATTGGAAATGGGATTGGGCCTTAGTCTACACATTTGAAAGTGTGCACATTATATAGTAGCCTAGTGTGGATTTTTGCAATGCTCGACAAACAGTAGGATATAACATTTTAATGCCTATATTTTCGCTCAGGATAAGCCTACATTGGGGCAGGTAGGGGAATCTGAGCAAGCAGCTTATTAAGGTGCAGGTTTTATGACCTTCAGAGGTGTTGACTTTGTGATACATGATAAACACACAGTGTACTGAGTCAAAATGTCAGATGAGATACCTGATGTTGCTCCTGAATCAACAGAGATAAACACACAGTTTACTACATCAACCTGCCAGATCTACTCCAAGATGTTCATTCTTAATTGCCCCCAACAACAGAGAGAGTTTTTATCTGTCAGCAGTGTGTTCCTCAGAATCAAGACTCAAGAGCTTTTATTGTCATTGACAATAGGTAGACCTATCTCTCCACAAGGTTACCAGTCATTTCTGTAGGAACTGTGTTTAAGTAGAATGCTCTTATCTGGGAAGTCCACATGTACAAACATTTCCCAAACCTGTCTGACAGATTTGGTTTCTGCATGGGAGTTACTGTATCATTCCCATAATCTCAGCACAATCAATTAAGACAGTGCTGTTTGTTTTGTGCTGTGGTCTGGAGATTACAGCAATGATTATAATGCTGTCTCTTCCCCTTATCCTCCTGTTGTCTCTGTACAATTTAAAGATTCAAGTAAGGGAACCTAACTGAATGAGAATGACAGATCAGTTCCCTGATGTTGCACCTGGATTCAGACAGATGGCGAAATAGCCTGGTGATCTGCATCAGAATGTCAGATATGCGCCATGATGTTGGTTCTGGATTGTCCGCCAAAGAGAGGGAGCTTATCTTTCGGTAAGGCATTGCTGGATATTTTTACCATCAGGGGTTTCCAGTCATTTCTGTTGGAACTGGGTTCAAGTAAAATGCTCGTACACAGTATGTGTCTTCTGGGAAGTCCACATGTACACAGTATTTCCCAAACCTGTCAGATTGTCTGCATGCGAGTTACTTTATCAGCCACATAATCTCAGCACAATCAATTTAGACAGTGCTGTTTGTTTTGTGCTGTGGTCTGGAGATGACAGCAATGATTATGATGCTGTCTCTTCCCCTCCTGTTGTCTCTGAAATGTAAAGATTCAGAAGTAAGGCAACCTAACTTAATGTGAATGAGCAGTTCCCCTGGATTCACAGAGATAAACACACAGATTGCTGCATCAGAATGACAGATCTGATCTATGCTGTTCTTCCTTGACTGTCCCCAACAGAGAGTTCTTATTTGCCAGTAAAGCGTTCTTTGATATCTCCACCATCAGAGGTTTCCAGTCAATTCTGTGGGACCTGTATTTGAGGTGTTCTTATAGGCCTACTGTATGTCTGATGGGAACTCCACATATATCTCCCAGACATGTCTGACAGATGTGTTTCCTGCACTTGAGTTACACTATCACCCCAATCATCAGCACAATTAGGGCAGTGGTGTTTGTTTTGTACTGGCTCTGGGCTGGAGATTATCATTTCGCGTTCCCCACTTGCCACTGCTGCTGTCTCTGTGAGTGGAGTGGGAAATTTCAGGTTTCTGATTTGGAGCGGTTCAGAGAAAAACCTTTAGGAGCAATCATAATCAACATGGCCAAGGCTATTTTTCTTCCAGTTAATTTACTTGAAACTGTACTCGTTAAGTCTCAGAGGGCTTTAAAAAAAAAGGATAAGGATTAACATGAACACTGCAATGAATAGTGTAGTAGTGGGTCGCCATGTAGTCTGAGTAGTGAGTAGTGAGTCGCCATGTAGTTTGGGTAACCTAGTAACCGTGATTGATGATGAGTCCTCACACAAGAGTTTATATAACCCTCTAATTACTCTACTCATCACGATGGGCCGAAGAGGTTTATTATTTCACCACAAGCCACAGGCACACTCAAAAAAGGGCAGAAATTACAACTTCAATTACGGTGGTTAAATCTGATTTTTGACACCAATTTCTTGTTTTTTCAGTGGATTATTCAAGTAGCTTCAGGCTGGTGCATAAGAGAACTATTGTAAATGTGAAACACAAAATGAATGTGAATGATCTGAAAAGTATATGTCCTGTGCAAAAGTTCTGTCCCTTGCCATACTACTTTCCATCTGTTCACAGTGAGGAAATGGAGAGCAGCTATTATGAAAAGGTGTGGAGATGTCACCTTGTGTGATCCAAATAATAATACCCATAAAATAAAAAAAATGAACACTAGTTTCAGTTCAGTTCAGTTTGGTTTATTTGATAGGGACAGATACACATCATGTAGGCTATGCAACCCCAACAGAATAGTATCATAGCATAGCCTTGGCTAATTCTCAATGGCCGTACCTAGAAGGGCTTTAAAATAAAATATTGAAAACTGTTTGCATCACAGGAGAAGTAGTTTCCGGTAGTAATAATTTACTAGATTGATGCTGTGACACATTTTCAACCTCTGTTGCCCTTAATTTATCTACACTGGCCCTGACACTTGTAACACTATACTACAATACCCCTTTACATATAAGTTCTGCATTACTTTTTTGTGTGCATTGTTGAATTCTGCCAATCACCATTGGTGTTTATCCTGGTATCTGCCACTCTGTCCATAGACACGCACGCATGCACGTACACACACGTACACACACACACACACACACACACACACACACACACACACACACACACACACACACACACACACACACACACACACACACACACACACACACACACACACACACACACACACACACACACACACACACACACACACATGGTAAGAAAGTGAGGAACCAAATAAATGAAAGTGCTGTTCAGAACACAATACACAGTGGGCTGAATTACTTACCAGAGCACATTTCACCGTGCGTGCGTGCGTGCTTCTGTGTGTGTGTGTGTGTGTGTTTGTGGCCAGCTAAATTCAGTTCTTTTGCTGTCCATGGTGCTGAAGTTCTGCCTCTGCTGTAGAATTCCTCCATTGCAGGTTCTAGAACACTAGGACTCGTTACCTAGCAGCCGTGCTGAGTCAGTGTGGGAATCCATCTGAGCCCTGGTGACCATGGCGACAAGGGCAGACAAACTCCAGATTGAGGGTAATGGGGGTCAGCTCACAGGGGCACCAGAGCTCTGTCATCCAACCAGCACACCTGGGAATTTGTGTATGTAGGTGTGCATGATGAGAGAGAGAGAGAGAGAGAGAGAGAGAGAGAGAGAGAGAGAGAGAGAGAGAGAGAGAGAGAGAGAGAGAGAGAGAGGAGAGAGAGAGAGAGAGAGAGAGAGAGAGAGAGAGAGAGAGAGAGAGAGAGAGAGAGAGAGAGAGAGAGAGAGAGATTTCTGGTCATTGAGTATGTGCATACATAGAAACAGGTGTGTGTCGCCCCAGGTGAGAAAAGGATGCAGTCACCCCTACCACACTTCGCCCATCACTGGCCCATACACCTAATATATCACACACACGCACGCACAGGCATACACACACACACACACACACACACACACACGCACAGGCATACACACACACACACACACACACACACCTCATCCCCACTACATCTAAACCCATTCTATAAGAGGGTCACACTAGACACACACAGACAGACAGACAGACAGACAGGCACGCACACACACACACACACACACACACACACATTCCGCCATGTCCTCTTGAGATCTTTCTCTGTCGTTTTTCTCCACTTGTCTTGATCCCTCTATCTTTGGCTTGCCGTTCAAATGAATAGCGCTCTGTAAGGCACGGCTCACTAGCTCACTCACTCTGCACACAAAGCTGTGAGCTGCCTCTCACACTATGGAAGACCTGCTAATGAGGTAGGCACCTGCACTTTGTGTACGTTCCAATATGCAACCTTGCGTCCTCCACTTGTGCTTGTGGCCTCGTACCAGGCGATGACATTACTGACAAGTGTTATATTTTAATATCTCGCTAAAGCTCAATTGTAAAGTTATTTTCTCATTTGCAAACTGGATGGTGAATGAATAATAGTCCCCCCAAAATTGTTTTGGCTAGGCTGACAGTGGGGAAACTTTATCGTTTTACCCACGGAGGAGGGGCCAGGAGGCGGGGCGAGGCCACAAGAGACGCAAGGTCGCATATTAGAACGCACCTTTATTGCTAAGGCTGCCACCTTGACAAGAAACACCTACAGTACCACCTTGACTAGGTCCCCTGAAAAGATTAGAAGTTACATTTACAACATGAAATCTTTAAGCTGTTTAACCAAAAATATTTACTTTCAAGAGTTTTGGGATCTTATTTCAAATGAAATTGCGTAGCACAGCATGTTCAATGATGATGGTGACTTGTCTCTGATGCTGACTAACGCCCCACCACCTTGAGGCTGCACTGACATGTTTGATTCAGCTAATCACATAATGGCTCTGTCTTGACAGCCTGGGACATTCCTCGATATGATCGTTCCAATTGGTTTTTCACCAAACCGCGTCATAGCGAATTCGCTTAAGATTAGCTTGAGCTTAATCGTCAAAATTCGCCCTGGTCGCTCAAGAAGCTTCGCTCCTGGCGAATTCGCTCGGGAAGCTTTACTCGCCTTCCCTCCATAGAGAAACAATGACTTCCGCCGCGCAGGTCACTTAGTTCGCCTTCGATGTACACGGGGATTTATGTTTCATCACAATGACACCAGTGGTTATGGGATTTGAGGACACACAGTGGCCATATCTCAAAATGTAGCGTGCACCCTTCCAAGTGTATCAGCCTTCGTAAATCACGGCCTGTGATTGGATACTCTTTCGCAAAGTCACCGGGCGTCACTAATTAGTCTCACACACTTCTAAGGCTCATACACTTGACATTGAGAAATGGCCAGTGTCCTCAATGATCAGACAGACACATCAGGAGATGTCGGTCCACCAGCGCAGTGCAGCTGTGAGATGGAGACAACCAGGGCTGGACTGGCCATGTGGAATAGCGGGCATTTCCTCCCTGGTGAGTCCCGCAGCCCCTGGTGGGCCCCTACACACACACACACACACACACACACACACACACACACACACACACACACACACACACACACACACACACACACACACACACACACACACACACACACACACACACACACACACAAATAGGGGCCCACAAGGGTGCGGGGCCCACCAGCTCTGCACCGCTATGAGGGGCCCCTTTAAGCCAGAAGTCCCCCATACCAGTCCAACCCTGGGGACAGCTCATCATTACAGTCCAGGTTAAAAGACCAGTTCAGTCAATTTCAATATGCTGTTGTATTGCTCACGCTACCCTTGACTTGTCAGTACCCGGTGATGCCACATTTTTCGGCTAAGCCCTTTCCGAGATATGAGCTATTCTAATGAGGGCAGCGTTTGTTTACATTTTTAAAAAAATTAACATAGGCCCACTCCAAATATTTTTGTTTGCTAGTTGCCTGCTGATGTTGTATAACCTTTCGGATGTTTTTGGGAATAAATAAAAATGTATATATTTTTTTTATGTAAACAAAGCACTGCCCCCATTACAATGACCAAGATCTCGGAAAAGGCTGAAAAAGAAAAAAACTCAAGTACTGACAAGTCCAGGGTAATGTGAGCATTACAACTACATGTTGTAATTGACTGAACTGGTCCTTTAATAGATACAGTGGAAAACAGCTCCTTAGATGTATAGCACCATTTCGGTAAGGGTGGACAAACAGAGAATCATCCTGCTAAGATCAAAGCGTATACAATCTGCATAACAGGGGAGATGGGGAGATGCAAGATAGGGATTGATGCTTTCACAACTGCACATACGAGCAACTACTAGCAGGCAGTCACACAAAACACATACAAATTTAACTGTGTTCTTTTCATCTCCCTGTTGCTGAAAGTGTGCGGTGACGTGCAAACATGTTTTCATTTGAATTGTTGAGGAATTTGTGGCACATCACAGCGACATGTAAACATCCTAGAATACCTCTTCACAGGGTTTAAGTCTAAGACATGTTTTTATGTTAAGGTGTCTCAGTTAATCTTAGCACAACAGAATGTGTGTTGTAGGCAATGCTTGATACTCTTAGCAGAATGCAATGGGTGGTACACTACAGACTACAGAGACATGTAAACATCCTAGACATACACCAACACTATGAGGTATTCAAAGCTCTTTTTTATGTTAAGGTGTCTCAGTTAATCTGAAGGAATGTATGTTGTATGCAGTGCTTGTTAATCTTATTCACAATGCCATGCAATGCCTATTGTAAGGAAGGATTAAGTTGTCCTCCACTGCCTCAGTGACGAGTCATTCGGCATGCCACAACCAGACATACACAAACTCACAATCGGGCAGTTAGGCATTTTTTGACACACACACACACACACAGAGTACAACTCACATATGCAATATCCACATCCTTGCTTTGTACCTTCACCCAAAACCCGCCAGTGAGTGTCTTGTGTTGTCTTCACTCGACTGCTCTCCTGCTAAGTCTCCTAAATGAGTGATTGATGACGACGCTACTGAGCTAGTCAATGTTTCATTGTCTTTCAGAGTTTTTCTTTCAACTGTAGACTACATCAAAGGGAGATGAGGACAAGAGCTGTCTAAAACTGACAGCGTGTGTATGTGAGCTGGACTTTGATTGCTTGCGATGTACGTGTATGCATGCAGGCTAGCCTGATAAACCAGCCTAAATGTGAAACCGGAGTAATTAAGTCTGGCGACGATGAACGATACCTCCGAAGATTGTTGATGAGAACAACCTGTTGTTTTTTCAAACTGTGCCGGCGCTCTGACCAATCGGTGATCCTTGCCGTTGATGTGCTTTCCCAACGCTGTTGTTGCAAGATTCGTCGTCACTCCCTCAAAACCCTGCCCGCTTTTATTCAAGCCAAATCTCTGCGTTGTGATTGGGTTTGCCAGACTCAGGGCATAGTGTTCAAAACGTTCTCAGATCCGAGGCCAGACCCACTCGCAGCTGAAAAATTTCGGCATCCCAGCGGGTGGTGCTGGTTTACCAGGCTACATGCAGGCGGCTGTGCGTACCATATTTCCATTCACAGAAGGCTAATGGGTTTCATAAAAGAGGTTGCATCCAGCTGTAGCACATTATGTGTGTGTGTGTGTGTGTGTGTGTGTGTGTGTGTGTGTGTGTGTGTGTGTGTGTGTGTGTGTGTGTGTGTGTGTGTGTGTGTGTGTGTGTGTGTGTGTGTGTGTGTGTGTGTGTGTGTGTGTGAGTGTGAGTGTGAGTGTGTATGTGTGTGTGTATGAACGTGTCTACTTTATTTGTCTCTGAGGGACCAATTTGTGGAGATGTTTGTCAATCAAATTCCTCACAAACATTGAAATAAAATGCAATGATGAGCCAAAACTACAATATATGGACAATATGCTGGAATCACTAACAATCACTTTCTCCGTTTCTCTCACATACACTACCGGTCAAAAGTTTGGGGTCACCACACTTTCCTCCCTCAATACTTCTTTCTGACAGTTTAACTTATTCCTTTTCAATTTCAGTTCTGGTAAGTTATTAAGTCAGTGTATATAGTTATTGTTCCCTGAAATTAATGCATGCAACAAATAAGCAATTTGATATTGCAAAATGTAAATGTTGAATGGATATACAATGCATAAAATAGACCAATATGTATCGCTAACTTTTGACTAATCAAAGTGTACCTTTACTAATGTAGTGTCTGGTCAGGTGTACTAATGAAAGTGACACCTTTGGCATTAATAATAGCCAGGTGTGGTTCTACAAATTCATTCCCGGGATGAGATAAGGTCCAGAATTGCCCAATGAGCTCTTTGAGCCCCATGCATGCAAAAGTGGATGTCTCCTCCTGACGATCCATACAATGCCGGATGATATGCATATCATTTGAAAAAGGAGAATCTACACTTTCCAACGATGTATGGCACTGGCTTGCACACTAAAACATGGCTGAGACAATGGATCGTGCATTCATAAGTAGGTTCATTCTGATGGCTAGAAAATCATACAGCTGCTTTGACTTGAATTTGTGGACGAGGTGGCAACTCAACAAATGTCATACACCTACCATTGGAAAGGGCAGACACTGAGCTTTCCAATAGTTCCATGCATTATCTGATAAACCAAAGACATTTCTGTTGAAAAATCGACTAAAACAAGTATTTCTATGTAATAAAAGGGTGAAAAAGCTTGGTCAGATTTCACTCTTCTGTCCAGTTTAACCAATTTTACGGGTAATCAAACCTTTTTTCACGTGTGGTTGTTCAGTACTTTCCATTATTCCATTTCAAGCTATTCAAAAGATGTCTGCGACTTGAATTGCAAAACAATAACAGGTAAAATGAAGGTGACCCCAAACTTTTGAACGGTAGTGTACATGTACATTTGGACACTTGTTCAAACATGAACTTCCATGTGCAGGCACATGGTCACACACAAACGCACACGCACACGCACACGCACACGCACACGCACGCACACACACACACACACACACACACACACACACACACACACACACACACACACACGCACACGCACGCACACACACACACACACACACACACACACACAGCATGTTTACATACACGGTTTGCATACACAGGGATGGATGGGGGCCGCGCATTAGAGCATTAACAGGCTGTTCTGTCCTTTCCACACTGGACAGTCTGCCTGCCTGCGCGCCGCCTTCAATCCGTGGGAATCTGCATCCTGTCCCAACAGTGTTGCCAGATGGAAAATGCAGAATTATCGAACCAAAACCTCAAAATTATCCTTTTTGGGGGCTTTTTGGGTGGAAATTATCGTACAAGACCCAAATTGTTGTTTCAAGGCATCTAAATGAACTGAATGACAACTCTGAAATTATCGTACATCATGTTTTTTTTATTGTACAGAGGACAAAATGGGCAAAATTATGGTACACATACGATAATTATCGTCCATCTGACAGTCCCAGCCTTCCCAGCCCATACATTCCAATGGGAGCCTGTCCATAGCAAGCGCAGTTCTAGCGAGTTCTACGTTGCAAAATGCATTTGTCTGGACTCCCACTTCACTGATACCGGGCTTTAGTCTGCAAAGGAATCATGTTTTCATGTTTTCTAACCATTTCGGACTGAGTACGGATATATTTGTACACGTTTTGCCTACGCTTTGTGACTGGAGTGTGCCTGTACAAACACGCACGCACGCACGCACGCACGCACGCACGCACGCACGCACGCACGCACGCACGCACGCACACACACACACACACACACATACACACACACAGGATTAGCAAAAAGAGGGCTTAAAGCCCCATGGCATGAAAAATCCACATTGAATTTCCACATCACACAAAGCTACTGCCGTCAGTGATTACCCTGTTGGAGCATGTTGCAAACAACTTTAATCCTCATTTTCCTACACAGAGTACATACTCATTTGCTGTCCTTTGGGCTCTGTGCTAATTTAGCTGAAGGTCATTGCCTGAATCATCTGTGCTCATTCCATCCAGTGCATTTACAATGAAAACACTCAGGCCTCATCCACGCCACAGATCTAACAAATTCTGCTCAATTCAGCTCTCAGCATGTCAAGTGCTGCTCTATCCACCATTGAAAATGTTGAAGCATTGTTGTCCCACTCTCATTCGGCTGATAGTCATTTTTATTATTTCACCAAATGTAAAACCTTATCGCACTAGTGGTTCCCAAACTTTTTCATTAGGGACTCCCTTTTAGACTTAAAAATATTTTCACGATCCCCCCACACACCATAGTCTTAGCCTAGCAATGGCTTTCTTGCAATATTAGCGGACAAACTAAAATCTAGCGATATTAATTACATTTTCCATTAATAGCCTGTCCACTAATACACAGGACAGCAAATGTATACATCTATTAAGTGAATACTGTTACTTACCAAATCATGGAATTATGTTAGCTGTTAGCTGTTAATCTGTAGATTTCACATTTTTTATGCAATGTCCCTTTTGTTCATTAACCCCCTTCAGTACCTCCACGACCCTCCTAGGAGTCCTGATACTAAGTTTGGGAACCAGTGGACTACAATTTACATTATGTCAAGGATATACAAAGTTGAGTTTGTTTTTTTCTTTTCTATTCTCAACTGTATTCTTGTTCCCGTCCCCCATCTTCCATCTTCCAGTAATGCATTTTTGGGCACAGTTTGTTTATGGAGGTACACAGAAATTCACTGGTTATGAGTTTTCTTACAAAATAATAATTATTTAGAAGCCACACGTCAGACAGGGGGCTTGAGGATTGCAATGCTGAATGATAGACTAGGTCAGAGCAAAGAGAAATTGTTGCTGGCTCCATGCTATAGTTCTCTTGTTTACGAAACCAAGCTCCCGTTGCTCTTTTTTAAATGTACAATTAATGCACATTAAAAAAAGAGCAACGGGAGCTTGGTCTCGCAGACTTTTCTTTCAGTTTCTCATGGTATTTTTGCTGGTCCTGCACCCAATCGTTTTGAGACGGATGTGCATGTTTTTCTCTTTTTAACTATAGTTCTCTTATTTTCCATAATGATAAAAGTAAGCCATGGCAAAGACCATCTTTTCCTGGCTCCATCCCGTTTTCTTTTATTTTACTTTCTTTCTTTTTCCCTTTCTGCTGGCCGTCTGGTCTCCACTTGAGTTGCTGTGAAGGTCAGATCTGGCCCTTGAGTTGAGCTGTGGCCACTGTAAAGCTCCCTGAGATGAAGACCTTCAGCACCATCATCTATCATCCGCTGAGGAGCGAAGGGGAGAAGGGAGTTAACCCTGAAAATGGAGTTGGTAATGTTAAAGTAGATACAGGGTTTACCCTGCAAATGGTGTTGGTAATGTTGAAGGGGAGAAGGGAGTTGACCCTGAAAATGGAGTTGGTAATGTTGAAGGGGATAAGGGAGTTTACCCTCTTAATGGAGTTGGTAATGTTGAAGGGGAGAAGGGAGTTTACCCTCCAAATGGAGTTGGTAATGTTGAAGGGGATAAGGGGTTTACCCTGCAAATGGAGCTGGTACGGAGGGGAACACACCACTGAAGCATATGTATAAATATAGCATATGCACATAGAGCATATGTTAAATGCTCAGTATTTTATCACTAATGACTTTACTGTTGGTACATCAGTGTTGGTTCGACTCCCGACCCACTAGGTTGGTGGGGGAAGTAATTAACCAGTGCTTTCCCCCATCTTCCTCCATGACTGAGGTACCATGAGCATGGTACCCTCCCACTGCACTACTCCCTTTCGGACCCCATTGGGGTGTGCACGTTGCTGTGGAGTGCTGTTTCACAATGATAATAGGAGTTGGGCTTTCAAACGTTTCATGTGCACAAACACACACACACACACACACACACGTAAGGTCGGCTGTGAGAACAACGCCACCAGGCTTGCCCACTTTTAACGGCTAGAGCCCGATTCAGGGAGAATGTTTACTCCAAGAAAGCAACATAACACATGCATACACACACATACACAGACACGCATGCACGCGCACACACACACAACCAATACACATGCACACATGCACACACACACACACACACACACACACACACACACACACACACACACACACACACACACACACACACACACACACACACACACACACACCATTGGTCCATTGGTCTCTCTTTCTTTTCTCCTCCCTCATTAGATCCCGTCTTTTGTTCTTCCTGCTGTCTGTTTGTACTGCCACTCAAAGGCTTTTCTGTGTTGCATTGATCCCAAAATAAACAATCGCCGTCGGCAACACCAACTGCTGATTGCACGTCACACATCATCAGGGTTGGACTGGGGGAGAAATGGGGCCCGGGCACTTTTGGTGTAAAGGGGCCCCTTATAATGAATGGCTCAGAACTGATTCATCGGTGGGCCCTGCACCGTCATGGGCCCCTATTTTCAGAAATTGTAAAAAAAATATGCATATATAATATATATTAATCTTTTTTTACATTTCTGAAAATAGGGGCCCAGGAGGGTGCAGGGCCCACTGGGAAATGCCCGGTATGCCAAATGGCCAGTCCATCCCTAAACATCATAATTCTGCAGTCCAACACCTGCTCAAGCCAATAACAACAACGCCATGCTCCTGCTTGGTAATGCACATCACACGTATCCACACTGTGATGCTTGGCTCCAGGGCTGATTAAATAATACTCATTCTATCTATGCCCACTGTATTGTATATCCACAAACATGGACATGATCCAAAATTAATTTGCTTTTGAAATAGTCGCTCATGGCTATTTAGAACGATGAGTTTACATACTGATTACTTGTAGAAGCAAGGGACCAAAAAGGTGGGTGGTTTCCACACATATCCTTTATTTCTATTTCCACACATATGCAAAAACCACTTGGTCTCTTCAGAGTTATTTGACTGTGGATATTGAACTGTTTTCAGTGTAAATACATGGAACGGAGACTCAGAGCTTAATGAAATTTAATTAATCAGAATTCTATATCTTATGTCTGACTTTGGTAAAAGGGAGTTGTGATGAGGATGGAGGGGTTCTAGGGGCGGAGCACTGGTATTGGGACGGGGGGCGGGAGATGTGTCAGAGGCGTTGGGCCCACGAAATATCGTAGAATGGGGCCCCTACAAGATGTTTGGCAATCGAAAGCCACTGGCAGGGGGCCCCCCCAAGTGGTGAGGCCGGGGGTTCCTGGCCGCGAGTTTGCGAAACATAGGGTGATGTTGCGCCCCACCGCGTTTGGCGTCTCCGATTGGCTACAACGGCTCCCCTATCCCCTCTGATTGGCTTTCTTTTTGACAGCGCGCACGACTGACAGATGTTTAGATGGCTTTCATTTGACAGCGCGCACGACTGACAGATGTTTAAACGCATTTCATTTGACAGCGCGCACGACTGACTTGTTTAAATGCATTTCATTTGACAGCGCGCACGACTGACATATTTTTAAATGCCTTAAAGACCCCTAGTTGGCTCTTTCACGTCTTGCAAGTGCAGAGTGAGAGAGAAGAACACGTCGCATCTACAGCAACGTTATTGCAAAGGTAAGTGGCGGAGGGCAGAATATTTAGAAGAATTAAAGTCTTTACTAGCCATGAAATATTTCAGACCCTTCACTCGGTCACTGAGTCGTGTCCTCGCGCTACAACTACTAACAACGGCCAGTTTAGGCCTAGCTCGTCTCACTGTTAGTATCATGGTGAAATGAAGCTATATTCCATGAAACTACTAGGCCTAGATGGTCAGGGGCGCCTGCAGACTTGACCAGTAAGGTACGCCCCCCCCCCCCCAAAAAAAAAAAAAAACACCGGAGAAATGACAGCGGACCATGACCCCAGAGGAGAAAAAATATGTGAAAAAATAATGTCTGGGGTGGTTTTCTTTAGCAGTCGTCAGTTTTTCTTATTGCTTTAGGCTAGGAAACAAGGTAACTTGTTGACGTTGACAAGGTGTAGGCCTATACGGTTTTGAAAAACGTTTGGCTATTTTAGCTATATTGGCGTCTCACTTCTTTAGGTGCAGCCATGCATACGCTTACTATTACTATTTTTTTTACAAGAACTGTGACATTGAACTGCAGCGACTTCCCCGACTATGATACTACGAAGGCCTGCATGCACTTGTGTTCTCTCTCGTACATGGGGATGAAACAAGTAGGCTATGACAGACGCCATATCATTAGATACAACTTTTCAAGCGTTATACTTTTCGACTCGGGTAGAAAGTTGGCGCAGAGGTGTCTGCTGCAGCATGAATGAAGTTCACGTCACAAACATGGCTGAGCTGGGACCATAAAAAGCCTGGGCACGTTGTGCAAGAAAAGGCAGAAAGCGACTACATCAACCTGTTAACCCACCGGGGAATTGAGGCAGTCGGTTCATATGCAAAATAGGGAGGCGGAGCACTCGGAGGGTCACAGGCAGCCTCAAAATGAATGGCAGTGAACGAGGAGCCCGCGTATTGAAGGATAAAACTCGCTGTTTTGAACTAATAATCGTCCTGGGAAACTTCCTTCAAAGTTCACAGCCTGCCTCTTGAATTCAGGAAAAATGACAACAAAGTGGGATAATCATACATACATCCAGATGACCACGAGCACTTGCAGAATCCACAGTCCCCCCCTATCAGCTCAGTTTGACAGCTGTCAGAACGCACCCAGCGAGCGGGGCATTCGGAGGGTACACTATTTACAGCCTTCTCGCTATTTAACCCATGCCTGCAGTTAGGGGCGCTGTCGAGACGAGAGCGCAGCCCATTCATTCTGAGTGTAGTCTGCAGTCCTCCGTTGGCGCCCCTACAGTGCAGTACCTGACGAGTGGAACCTCTCGTAATACAACTTCTCCGAGAGCGTTTTCACAGCTGTCAAACTGAGCTGATAGGGGGGGACTGTTGATTGTACAAGTGCTCGTGGTCATCTGGATGCATGTATGCTTGTCCCACTTTTTTGTCATTTCCCTGAATTCACGAGGCAGGCTGTGAACTTTGAAGGAAGTTTCCCCGGACGATTACAAGTTAAAAACAGCGAGTTTTATCCTTCAATACGCTGGCTTCTCGTTCACTGCCATTCATTTTGAGGCTGCCTGAGACCCTCCGAGTGCTCCGCCTCCCTATTTTGCATATGAACCGACTGCCTCAATGCACTGAATGTTGGTCCAGGCTGATCACAAATGCGCAATAGAGGCAGAGCACAAGAACCACCGACGCGCACTCGCACACAAATCACAGAATGCTGTTCATGGCAGCTAACAGGAAAATGTGCGCAATAAGCATTAGAAACACCCAAACTGCATGTCATCAAAACATGCAGAATTGCTTTAGAACTAGAAATGCTTTCCCGAACATAATGTATTTGCGTAGCACACATAGCTAACCACCTAGTGCTGCCGTCCGAAGCTAGTACAAAGCAAAGTTCCGTACCTCTCATAAAACCGCCTCTGTAGAAAGCCACAATACACAGAACGTTAACCAAAATACTTTAGGAAATATGACACCAGAAGCAAAGTACCCTATAATATTTGCCGCGGCGGGCTCAGTGATGAATGAAAGAGCTTAGCCTACCTGTACTGCTACCATCCAATGCCTTCTTGCTAGCCCACATGACAACTGGTTTTTGGCTACGATTGAAACTTGTCACTTTCAAGACATTAACTTCGGTTATTTGATTTTTCTGCCATCAGCGACGCCACGACATATGTGTTATTGCAAGTGGGAAATGGAGAGCTGTCTTTGCTAACTAGAACTGTGGGCTATGTCTGACTGGAGGTAGCCGCTCAAGTTAGAATTCCGCTGATGGAACTAGAACTTGTTACTGTATCTTTTTTTTCAGAGTTTTACGCACAGAAGCAAAAAGCAGGCTATCTACCTTTGTAAATGAATGGTGCCCAACCACAGTCTCTGCTCTTTAAGTTGCTTCATGCTGCTTCTTCTCATATAATATGTTGCATTGTCACAACATTCATAGAAGACACAATCGCGTAATATTTATTTTTAAAAAAAAACCTCCTCCACTGGTGAAGGTACGCACAGTGCGTACGGCCGTACGGCTCCAGGCGCCCTTGTATATGGTGATGCTGCTGTTGTGTTGTCAACTACTTGCAGAGTTAGTAATGGGATTTGTACCATTTGCTAGGCTTCTGGAACCGAGGAGTTGATCAACTTTTACACATTTGAGAAGGAAAGTATTGCCTCTAACACGTTTCCCCCACATGGAAGTTGGAAGTTGACAACAATCTCCTTGGTCTTGTTGACATTCAGCAGGAGGTTGTTGTCTTTGCACCATCTGGCCAGCAGGTCTACTTCTTCTCTGTAGTGAGTCTCATCGTGTGTGTGATGTGTGTGTGTGTGTGTATCATCCGCAAACTTCACTAGATGGTTAGTGCTGTGGGTCGTTGTGCAGTCGTGTGTCAGCAGCGTGAACAGCAGGGGGCTGAGAACACAACCTTGCGGAGCCCCCGTGCTCAGGGTCAGGGTGCTTGAGGTGTTGTTCCCTACCCGTACTGCTTGTGTTCTCTGCATCAGGAAGTCCAGCAGCCAGTTGCAGAGGGAGGTGCTGAAAGTTTGTCCAGTTTTCTGATGAGTTGTTGTGGTATTATGGTATTGAAACTGGTTCATAGGAAGGAGGGGTTATTGTGCAACATCACAATTAAGCACCATCACCACCACCATCTTACCTCTGCTGAGGCCTTGCAGCAGAGGGATGTGTCCAAAGAGACCGTGGCAAAACTGGAAAAACTTTTCCAGAATGTGCACTCACCCTCCTCAGCCTCAAACACCCTGAAATACGACCTTCAGGAGGAGCAGGGTGATGCGTATGTGTATGCCTCTGCAGACAGGTCCATCTGCTCAGACATTTATTTCTGCTACAGGTAAGTTGCATTTTGCATCTTTTGTATTTGTGTTATCATTCGCTGTAATACATTTCACCACCACTCTCCCCTGCAGTCTCTCTATGCTCCCGGTTACATCTTATTACTTGTTTTTAAAGCACTACATGGGATGGGACCTAGGTATCTGCATTTTATTTTATTTGTGTCAAGTGTGTGTGTCATAAATTTAAATTGTATTCATTGCCTGCACAGGCTGTATTACTCACTTTTCAAGAAGGAGTATGGAGCGCCGTCTGGTGACACAATGAGAACAGACCTCCAAGAACGCCTGGAGGCATACAACACCGCACAGGACGAAACATGCGCTCAAGTAGCTATCACTGCTGATGGGCAAACAGTTCTGTGCACACCATTGATGGAGAGGATCCACAGACTGGAGAGGCACAGTGGAGAAATGATGTTCATGGACTCATCAGGTGTGCATTATCTTTCCTTCCTTTTTTTTTTTTAGTTTATGCTCACTCCTGAAATTGTGTTACTAGAAATCATTTCATGTTAGGAATGATCTGTTTGAACCAAAATAACAATACAAACATATTACCTTTCTGTTGTCAGGAAACTGTGACCGTATGAACAGCAGGATCTTTGTGATGCTGACCCACTCAGCTGCCGGTGGTTTGCCCCTGGGAATACTCGTAGTGACTTCAGAGTCACAGAGCACCATCGCAGCAGGACTCCGGTTGCTGCAGAACATACTTCCTGAGGATGCATTTCATGGAAGAGGACAGCTGGGCCCAAAGGTTGTCATGACGGATGACTGCAAAGCCCTGCGACAGGCTCTGCAGGATGTGTACCCACACATCACAGGCCTCCTCTGTGTGTTCCATGTGCTGCAGGCCATGTGGAGATGGCTGTGGAGCACTCACCACGGGGTAAGTCAGATGAATTCATATGGCCGTATTCTTTTGGCAATATGCATTGATTTGGTTATATTAATGTATTTGTGGTGGTTAGACTTACTGTCATGTATGACAACACTGAACGTAACATCACAGGTGCCAAAGGAGGACCGACAGCCATTGCTTGACATTTTAAAGGGCCTTGTATATGCTGTCTCAGCAGAGGAGTTGGAGGCCTCCTACCATCAGGCCCTACAGGACCCCTTGGTCACCAAGCGCCCAGTCTATCGTGACCACTTGTGCAATGTGTTTGCCCGGCGCAAGGACTGGGCTGTCTGTTTGCGTTTGGGTCTTCCCACGCGGGGAAAGCAACACCAACAATTTTGTTGAGAGTGCTATGGGGGTCACTGCGTCTTTCACAGGTATGCGTTAAAGTACATTTAATGCTCTCAATGATTCATTGCAATACCCAGCATGTTATGGCTTCTTCTGTCATTTGACTTGTTATATCAAATGTTTGCATGAATTGTGCAGGTTCATGGGAGACTCTACAGCATATGTTCAGCACATGATTAGTTGGACATTCACCTATCACACTGGCACTTGGGCATTCACCGACCGCACTGGCATGGGCATTCACCGACCACACTAGCACTTGGGCATTCACTGAACGCACTGGCACCTGATCATTCACCGTACGCACTGGCACTTGGGTATAGTTTGGTATACACTAAATACATGGGCAGTTGGCAATCCACCAAACTGTTCTTTTGTTTGTTACAACTCGTATAGGTTGAAGGCGTACAATATCACGCAACTTGTGGATTTCTTGTGCACACGACTGGAGGCGTATTACACCGGAGTGGCCGGAGTGTGAGGCGTACGGCCACATTCAAGAGTGTGCCTTTTGACAAAATAGTGAAGGTATGTGTACACAAATGCCCTTACATTTCTTTTATCTATCATCACTCTTTTCATTCTAGGAAGATGACTGCAACTACACAGTCCCCAATGCCCATGGAGGTGTTTACCTTGTCAACATTGCACTGGGTATGTGCACCTGCCCAGCAGGTAGCAATGGGGCACTATGCAAGCACCAGCATGCAGTCGGGCAGGCCTTCAGCCTAAAAACAGGCCACCACCTTGCAGTGACATCTGCCACTGCAAGGAAATTATTTCACGAGATGGTCACAGGTATATTAATTAATGTAATGTTTATATAAGTGCGTAAGTGTTTATATGCCTCTGAGTCATCATATCTACTCATGGCTTTGTACCTCCTTGTTTGTCTTGCAGGAAGGCAGAAAACTGGTTTGAGGGCCTTCAGCAAGACCGGGTGGCCGGTGCAATAGGTCAGTTAAATACATACCAGTAGCCTATTGTTAAAAGGTGAACTTAATGATGTGATATGCATATCATGTGGTATTTTTTCTTGGCAAGTATGAAACTGATTTTGCTCTGCTACATAGGCACTGAACAACGTGAAGCCACACAGCCGGAACTCTCGCCCCCTTCCCCTCCACCTCAGCGGGCAGAGACCACAAAGGAGCCGACAGTCGGATGCGAGCAAAATTCTTCCACTGTACGACGCGACAGGCATGTTTCCCCGATCTGCAGAGGAGGGAACATGCGCACCTGAGGTGGAGATGAGGTCGCGCTCAACAGCGAATTGCATGGCCAAATTAATTTGTGCATGTGAAATGTCAAATTGGGACGTAGCGCTGCTTTAACTGTGCGATTTACGCATGAGCCACGACCAGAATTTCAAACCGTTTTGATTTTCTTGCGACCCTGCGATTGCACGATCGTGAGGCGAAATCGCTTGTCGTTACCCCATGTACACTGCACGATGCGAGACTCACGATTGACCTGTGATTGAGCAAGAAATCGTCCCGACTCTCAAAAAGTCGTGCGAGTGCCAAATCGGGGCAAAAGTCGCACAGTGTAAGCCCAGCTTTAGACAACAGAAAACTATCACCGCAATTTCAGTGTTTCATTACAGACCTTATCAAAGTATCCATGTGTTAATGTTAGATCTACAGAAGTGGGGATGAATTGATATGCAGAATGCAGTTCCAAATATGACCACCAGATGGATTTACCGACATAATAAATAGAAGGTAAATCCTACATTTGCTACCACATGTGCCATGGACTCGGTGGACAACTTACCAGATCACCTCAAGGTTTGCATAATGTGAATAAAATGAAATTGTACGAAACGTCATTTGTATTGCATCGTTGGCTAGGCCTGCTTTTGTTCATGCTTTTAGTGTCATCTGTTTCAAGAGATGAGCCAAACCATAATAAAATGACATGATACGCCATTTGTATAAACACGGAAGTTTATGCAGTTAGGATTACATTAGGCTACATTACATTGCACTTAGCTGACGCTTTCATTTATTAGGCTATGTAAATAAAAATTAGATTAGTTAGAATTCTAACCACAATGCATCAAACTGGCAAAGTGTGCATGCCCACTGCCTAGCAAAAATCGTACTGCTTCGTCACGAACGAGCCTAGTGACTGCTTTTTTCAAGGGAGCAATTGAGCCGTTAGCGTATCACAACTGTGGCTCAGAGTTATGGATTATTAATGCGGACTGATGGAAAACACAAGTCCTTCCTCTAAGACTTCGACATCATGAAGACATAACGTAGTGTATGCACTGACTGAGAACAACAATGGCTTTAATGTTCACTTGACCTAACAGTAATGATTAAGACAACATAATTCACATTATGTGAAATCATTCAAATACCATTCACACAACATCATTAACTTATGTGGGCAAGAGTTCACACCTCTCATACACAATTTGCATGTTAATTAGAATGTCGTCAATGACCTCATTAAATAATAAATATGGCGGAGAGAGAGAGAGAGGTGCTCCATGTTGAGCTCTTTTATAGAGTAGACAGTAAACATATCTGTGAGACATCAATCCGGAAGAGCCTCAAGTGAGGCTAAAGGTGGTAATTAATTTCAAAAATCAATTTCCAGGTCATCTCCATCTCATCACCCAACATGGCGGTGTGCTCTTGGAGCTAATACCACTAAGGCACAGTAGTAATGAGTTTCCATGCTGCTATCAGATTCATAATCCCGTGTTGAATGGGTTTTGACGTTTGGCATTTCGCCATCAGACTTATTTACTGCTAAAGAAAGGAAGAAAGGAAGCAAGCTTGTGTACCAGCATCACTGAGAATTGGTGACCTGGTGAAGGCCAAGTCTTATTTATGTAACATGTTACTCTTATTTCACTTGTTAGTCATGCAGTAGCCTATGCTATCTGATGCTTTTCTGTTAAATGACATCAGCATTGGCCTTAAAGAGCTGAGATACATTCGTGTCAAATACTCATTCATTTGACATCAACGAAAGTCAGAGAGAGTTTATTTATGCCTTAAGGCATTTTAGAGGCCCAAAGTGCTTCATGAAAAAAACATTAAAATACATGAAACTACAAATAGTAGACCATTTAAAGACTATTTTTGTCTTTTCTTTCAAATTTCGTCACAAATTGCCTTAAAAGCAACAATAACATGACACAGACGCAGGTCATTATCGTAAATCCGGTATTGAATGTGTTTTGACCTTTGCCATTTCGCCATCAGAGTTATTTAATGCAAAAGAAAGTATGAAAGGAAGCAAGCTTGTGTACCAGCATCACTGAGAATTGTTGACCTGGTGAAGGCCATAAGTCTTTTTTAACGTGTTACTCTTATTTTACTTGTTAGTCATGCAGTATGCCTGCCTATTCAGTCCAGCTGATGCTTTTCTGTTAACTGACATCAGCATTGGCCTTAAAGAGCTGAGATACATTCGTGCCAAATTCTGATTTAATTGACATCAAGGAAAGTCAGAGAGTTTATTTGCCTCAAGACATTTTAGAGGCCTAAAGTGCTTCAGCAAAAAAACAAAAAAACATTCAAATACATGAAACTATATAGTAGACCGCTTAGAGACTATTTTTCGTCACACATTGCCTTTAGAGCAACAATAACCTGAAGGCGCAGATCAATATCGTAAATCTTGTTTGGAAAAGTCGATATTTACTGTTGTGTCAAAATGTGAACCGCTCTCGCTAAGCGTCCATTTGCTACTTAATGCTTTATTGACCCTGTCTGCCTGTGCGAAGATATGAAGAAGAGGTCTCCTACACACACACACACACACACACACACACACACACACACACGTACACACACACACACAGACACACACACAGACACACACACACACACACACGTACACACACACACATGTATGCACACACACACACAAACGGACACACAAACACATGATCCAATGACTCGCTAACTAACCTATAACTACCTAACTAATTCACTGACATTCTGCAAGATAAGAAATAGTTAGGATTAGAAATATTGAAATCATATAAAAATGTGGTTGCAGAGGAGCTACTTTGCATTGCAAATGTCAGACTGTAATCAATATGATTGTTATCAGGCCTGCAGTAGCTAAAAAGGTTTCAGCATTGATCAATAAATCGAATTAGTGTAATGAGATGAGTGATATGGAGTCATTGTCAAGTTGTTACACACACACACACACACACACACACACACACACACACACACACACACACACACACACACACACAGACAGACAGACAGACACACACACACACACACACACACACAGACAGAGTGCAATGAAGATGGTTTACTTCTCACTCCCCGGTTCAACTGACCTGACCTCGTAGAGAAATAATCAATGACCCTAATTAAGAGACAGTCGGACAGGCCTGATAACATCACCACTCCTCTCCTCTCCTCCTCTCCGTCTCTCTTCTTCTATTTATCCCCTGATCAGTGTATCTGATGGCCACCCAAGTCAGTGGTATTCTGCCTGTAATTGGGACCACCTCCTGCACAGGCACTGAGGCCTTAAATCCTTTAACTGGCATTAATATTAACCAAGTGTTGCATCCTCAAGTCACTGCATGGCCCTGCCGAATTACGGGGGGATAATATTTTGCCGTGTCTGCTGAGAGGGAGTGCATGTCGAGGGGGAGGTGCTTTGATCTGGCCACTCTATAATTTGTGGAAAGGTCGGCAGACGTGAGGGGGTTTTCCTTTTGACACAGTTTTGTCCATCATTCATGCCAATGAATACGTAAACATCATCACACAGTAACAGTTGCATGCAGGCTGTGATTGCAGAGACATACCCCATATTTATTCATGAATGGTGGATAGGCCAACCAAGAGTGGATTACAACATGCAACCTTGCCTCCTCCACTTGTGCTTGTTTCCTCGCCCCGCCTCCTGGCCCCTCCTCCGTGGAGAAAACGATAAAGTTTCCCAGCTGTCAGCCTAGCCACAACAACTTTCACCATCCCAATGTAAATGAGGAAAAAACTCTACAATTGAGCTTTTGCAAGATATTGAAATATAATGCTGTTGTCAGTGATGTCATCATGACATATTACTTCCTGGTACAAGGAGACAAGCACAAGTGGAGGAGGCAAGGTCGCATATTGTAACGCACTCCAAGTGTTGCATCCTTGAGTCACTAAGCCCATACGACTTCATTGCGAGCGTCGACGTTGCGCAACGGACGTCAGCGAGAACTTGTTGTCACGATGTGGGTGTTATTAAATACAGCGCATTTAAAGTCGGCCACAAATATGAACGAGACGATGAGCTCGCACCGGTTTGCTCTACTAACACACCACGTGTGAGGAGTGGGGGGACAGGCAGTGAGGAGGAGCTGAAGTGGGGACCTGCGCAAACTTGTGTAGAGGTGTGAGACAAGACCCATATACACACGTGAGTGAGTTGTTGACCAACCAGTTCATGGGCGCGTGACCTCGGAGGCAGTCCGCCGACGAGCGCCGACGAGCGTTGAAGGGGATAAGCAACTGCAGAGGTTGCAAGATCTGTCTGCAGCCGCATTCATCCCGCGATAGTTTTACACCATGTGACATGTCACCTCGTCAACGCAACGTCGACGAAATTTCGAAGTTTGACAGGAAATCTAACCGTCATGCAGCATTTTCATCCAGGGTGCATTGCTGTCTAAATGCGCATTCATGCGTTGATGACAACTCGATCGCACCTACTGCATGGCCCAGCTGAATTACGAGGATAATGATTGGACATGTCTGATGGGAGGGAGTGTTGTGTTCATAATAGGCTCGTTTGTGACGAAGCAGTGCTGCTTTTGCTAATCAGCGAGCATGCGCACTTTGTCAGTTTGATGCATTGTGGTAAGAAAATCCTAACCACAATGCATCAAACTGACAAAGTGCGCACTGCTTCCTCACGAACGAGCCTAATATTGCATTATGCCTGCTTACCATTCAGTTTAACTCATAGCCAATTAGTTTCACCAGTTTCACGTTTAGCCACGTTTGACACTGAAAGGCCACCATAGGTGGACGCCGGGGTTATTGGGATTACAGGAAATAAATGTTCAGTTGATATCATGCAAGTAAGGAAGTTGTGCCTCTTGTTATTTTAGGAATGTAGCAGGGAGCCCTCTGCATGTTGAGAGGGTGCCTTGATCAGGCCTCTCTATAATTTATCATTATTTATTTAATCAGAGACCGTCAGACATGAGGGTTTTTTCCTTTTGACACCATTTGGCCATCAGTGCTGATGGAGATGTAAATATCACATTGTTACAGTAGCATGCAGTAGCTAACATCACATAGTGTGTGCATTCCAATATGCGACCTTTTGTCCTCCACTTGTGCTTGTGGCCTTGTACCATGTAGTAATACGTCGTGGTGACATCACTGACAGCAGCATTATATTTCAATATCTCGCAAAAAGCTCAATTGTAAAGTAATTTTCTCATTTGCAAACTGGATGGTGAGTGAAGAATAGTCCACCAAAAGTTGTGGTGGCTAGGCTGTCAGCTGGGAAACTTAATTGTTTTCTTCACGGAGGAGGGGCCAGGAGGCGGGGCGATGCCACAAGCACAAGTGGAGGATGTGAGTGTGCATATTGGAACGCACCCAGTTAGTATGCAGGCCTTGATTGCAGAGATATAAATTACCCATATTAGTCCATGAGCCAGACCACCGATCGCAATCGAAAGGGTGGGCAAAGTCTTGTTGGTATTTTATTATTGCTATATATGTCCAGTTTATGAATTGGTATGATAACCTTGGCAGAACAGTAGCTTTATCATATTTATCATGTATTTCTTATTTGAACCATTTTACACTAAAAACGCCTAGGCTAATTTGCTAATATCTTGATAAATTGAACATAAAAATGACTTTGAGATAAATATATTTATAGGAAAAGATGTTATACAAAGTTCTTGGATAGTTCAAAGGGCACGTTACACATATTTCCCACTTAATTTAGTTCAGGCCCCCATTTTCACTGACTTTTCATGTAAAAATGAGGGTTTATTTCTCAAGAGTGAAAATACTGGAAGATTGGGTAAAAAAAATAAATCTTCTATGCCTCACCACACAATTTTCCCAGTACATTACAATACAGGTGGGTTTTGTATTACAAGTTTCCTTAATAGTTATGTTTCATTATCCAAACAAAGTATAATGTACTGTACTTAAATGTAAACTAATTTACAGACACACTCGAATTTGATATGTAGACAAAGACCTATTTGATAAAGCAGAGACTACACTTTTTACATCGACTAAGGGTGTTCGGAGAGGATAAAGTAACTTTTTGTACCATGCTGTTATTGAGAGTGTACTACACTATACAATCCAATGGCATGCACAGACATTTTTGGGGCCAGTTGCTCAAGGTGGGGGCGGGGGGCGTGTGGAACTTCCAGTTGCCTTGCTAGGTTAGAGCAGGAGTGGGGAGCCGTTTTCATTTGTGGACCACTTCAAATTTTACAAAAGGCTGCACTATGAACACAGATCAGGATTTCCCCCTGCAGTTTAGGCCTATATTGAAGGTGGGCACCTTAACAACAGACCCCACCTCCACTAGGTCCCCTGAAAACAACTTAAGTGAAATTTCTAAGAGTTCTTTACAAAGCATGTCAAATTCCATTTGAAACTGCATACGATTAAAATTATATCAGGGGCCGTAAACGGCCCTTGAGACATAAGTTACATTCCCTACCCTTGAATTATAAACTAGCTTATATTATATCAGGGGGAATTGTCACATGATTTTGATCTCAAGAATTTCTACCGTAGATGATCATGCCAATATGGAACACATTGTGACAAAATAAAAGGGAACTGTCAAAAAAGGGCCTTTTTTCGTCCAATACTGCGAAGGGGCAGGTGCTTTAGCACCACCAAGTCCGTTCCTATATCTGTGCATGCCTATGATACAATCACTTGGGTTTGGAAATCTAACCATAAAAGTTAAGTCCCAAATCAACAGACTGACCCACTCTGCACTGAAAGTAGTGGGGGTGAGGGATCACCCCACCTTCAAAGCAACATACTGTATGAAGAGTCCAGAGAGCAGGCCAGTAACAGGGAATAACAGATTACACGTTTCACGATTATTAACAATCAAAAAATTGAAGAGTTGCATTCTCTTACAGTAACTACTTCAGTGTCTGGTAATGAAAGTACATTTACTATGTGAAAATAAGTGGTGGTGTCTAGATTCATGTTATGCTATTCTCAAATTTTGATCATTCCACACATAACCCAGAGAATACACATAATGTGCATGCGTGTTGGTGTGGCAGTGGCTGTGCGTCTGTGCCTGACAGATGGAGTTGACTCTATGAGCTTTATCTGCTTGCATTTGTCTCCTTCTGCTCAAATATCTACCTTCATCTGGCTGTCCCTGCTGGTAACTCTTATAATGTCGTCTTCGGCTGAGTTTCCCAAAAACATGTAGCCTCTTACTGCAGCTGGGGTCGCCAGCGACCCTATTCACTTGCTGAAAATGCTTAACTACATCAACATTGCTATGAAATTGAGCCATAGTGCTGCTCTAAGGGGTTAAGTAGTAATAAGTAGTACTTAAGTATGAGGCACCCTTTAGACAATATCAGGGATAGACATCAATTCAAGTTTATACAATACCTTTTCTTGTACATGCATGCTTAAACATAACACATGTGTGAGGAAAAGGCCTATACACTTTTAGTGGTGATGTGTATATTCCTGATATACTGACAAGGGGCCACCTCATACTTGTGTACTTTACCTGTACCTCATACATGTATAACTTGTAGCTTCTAAAGTAGTTATTAAAATGGGTGATTTTATTTTTACTCAAATTACAATTTGGCCCAAGTATTTTACTTACCTTGAGTACTGAGGAAGGCAAAATTGAAATAAAGGGGAAAATCTGTCAGACATGAAGGGAAATTGTGTGTTATTACCATTTACCATAAACTATCTATTTTGAACTAATCTATTGGATTACTATTTAGGGCCCGCCGGCCCCATACCATTAGTCCGACAGCCCACAGACGGTACACAAGTTGCAAGCAACTGGCTGAGAATAGTAGAGCACACACCAGGGACTAGATCTGAGGGAGTAGCAACGCAGCCTGAAAACAGTTTTTTAGAAGATATACAAGACTTATTATTTATTAACAAAACTTATTCATGAATGTAATCTCACAACAGGGAATTAAATGAAATCCACCAGACTATTTCCTTTGGTAGGCTTCCCAGCCTTTGAAATTGAAGGTCCCAGACCCAAACACAATGAAATCCAGACCCCTAAATTCAGAGTAATGGGCTATTGTATCAATGAGCTGACCCTAGGCCTGCAACTTTGCCACACCAGGGCACACATAATTTTGTTGTCATGATCGCCAGGTTATTGGAAGATGACTTGTGTAGAGATAGACAGAGGTCATGAAGGGTGCTATTTAAGGAAAGCAATAGAAATACAAACTGAAAGTAACTAACTTTTACTCAAATTACATTTTTTGTATTTTTTAAAACTTTTACTCAAGTAGATTTTTAAAGAGGTAATTTTACTTCCACCTTGAGTAGAATTTGAACCAAGTAATGGTATTTTACTATTTCTACTTAATTACATTTTTTAGTATTCTTTCCACCTCTTATAACCTCCTACTGCAAATGGGCCTGGCGACAGGCCAATTCACTCTTGGCTGAAAACGCTCAACTACATTATAACATCATTGCTAATAATGCAGGAAGTCTTAGGTAACCGATTAAGACTTGGCCATTACCATTTGGTGACAATAAGGTTATAACAGAGGGACTGCGTTACGACGTTAAAGCCAGCCGGCCGGGGTGCACCACATGACAACCGGGGTACACTACAGCAGTGTTTCTGAACAGGGGTGCCGGGGCACCCTGGGGTGCCGTGGGCCCCCCTCAGGGGTGACGCGGAAATGTGGCTGATAAATACATTATGTAATATAATACATATTTGTCTAAATGTATAAGTTAATGCTAGTCAGTGGAATCTTTCATCTGCCATTTACGAACAATAAAGTAAATATAAGACGCCCCAGTCAGCTGCAACGTCGAAAGTAGGTCGTGTGATGTCTCCAAATGTGTTACTTTTCTAAGCTTGTGTGGTATCGGATGCGATGCCATGTTACGGCTTGTTGGTTAGGGGTGACTTGAAATTTTTCATAAATTGAAAGGGTGCCTTGAATAAAAAAAGGTTGAGAAACACTGCACTACATGACAGTTTTCTTGAACTACTTTGTACCCAGTGCGAGTACTACCGAGCCACCAGGTTATTTGATAGGGAATATCTTAACATGAAATACAGATTTTCTAATGTAAGGGGGAAGGGGCTAGGGCTACAATAGAAAAATAATGTAAAATAAATACAAAAAATAATCATAAAAACACAAAAGGACAGTGCAGGCCGTGGAAAGCTCAGAGCCTTAAAGCTCACGATGAGATCAGAGCTCTTTCAAGCAGTTTTTCATAAGCTGGGGCAGGACTTGGAGCTGTCCATGGATGTGTTCATGAAGCATTTAGGTGTCAACTCTACATAACATCGACAAATACGTAGAACATAAATACAACCTGCTACCAGCTTTTCTGCACTCAGCATGGAGTGTGAATCAAGCCAACTTCCACCATGTGAGGACTGCCTCCTCATGCATGCTATGTTTGCCAACTATCAGGCTGGCATCTTGAGAGCAAGTCTTCAGCAGCATCCACAAATCCCAAGCCCACTTGACCATGGTTGGGCCAACTATGAAAATGACCAGCTCATTATGGATGCGGCAATCTCCAGCCCCTGAGGCAGTGCTACAACTGATGTCTTGCAAGTGCAGCCATCAATGTAAACTGCCGGATTGCCAATGTCTGAGAAGTAGCTCAAAATGCACAACCCTCTAAAAACTTCAGACATGCGTATATCAGCATGAAGAGGATAATCATGGTGACATATTTCCAGATGCTTACTGGACTGAGTCAGATCTTGAGGACTGAAATAATGCTCTTTAGTTTATTTTAATATGGTTAATGTGTATTTGTTCATGGTGTTTGTTCATGTTATTCTTGCTGTTGTAGGACAAGTTTAATTTAAAAAAAAAAAACGATTTCATATGTTGTCATTTTTATCACATTTTGTCATTCACATATTGCTTAGGTGATTCTATTAGGTCTATTGGTATGGTCTAACAACCGTTTTAGGGTCTTGATTGAAGGGAAAGCATCCCTGAGGAAATGTAAGCACCCTGTGTGGTAAAAAAAACTGCATAATAACAAAGAACAACAATACAGTTTTCACATTTCCGTTTTACTGGTTCACCATTTCAACGCATTATCTTTCACTAACCACCTCTTTGCAATGGTTATCATGCCATATTAATGTACAGTATATGGTTGTCACATGTTAGTATGTGTCATTTCATTATGTTTTTGGTGTTGCTTTGCTGTTGGGGGAAAAGTAAAAAAGTAAAAATTAAAAAAACATAAAAAACGCTATCCTTTTTATCACATTTTGTCATTCACATATTGCTGAGGTGATTCTATTAGGCCTATTAGTGTGCTCTAACAACCCCTGTAGGGTCTTAATAGAAGGGGAAGCATCCCTGAGGTAATTCAAGCACCCTGTGTGGTCAATTAACTACATAATAGCAAAGAACCACAATACCGATTTTCACATTTCCATATTACTGGTCCACCATTTCAACACATGATAACTACCAAAAAGCTACCTGTTTGCAATGGTTATCATGCCAAACTGTTTACTTGAGATGTCCAAGAAGTAAAAAAAACAGATTAGAACTTGCCCACCCGTTCGATTGCGAGAGGTCAATTTTTGGGACCTGGCTCAAGGCCTATATTTATTCAGTTGTGTAGTGTTGTGGGGAAGGCTCATGACACAGTTCGGCAGATTTTGATTCTTTTTCACAGCTTCTCACACATTCACAAGATGCCTTCCTCCTACCCTGGTATGTGTACACCTATTCTTCCCCTACCCTAACAACGTCCCTACCTATACCCATTACTTACTGAGGTTCCACAGAGAAACATGGTCTATGGTGAAACAAAATGGAAACAGAAATAAAAACAACTCAAATTAAAGCACTCTCTACTTCTGTAATCACACTCCCTAGTTGTGTATCATTAGTGCTGTGGTGGACTAAGGATCACCCATACTGTCTTTCATGCTGTGGGGTAATGAGAAAGAGCAGCAGTCAGCATGTAAAGCACTGTTATCTTCACAGGCTCAGCACAATCAAAATGGACATTTTAGACACATCCTAACAGGCATTGTCTGAGAAATCCTCTGATGTGTAAGCCTTGCTTCCCTCCAGCCTCACACTTTCCCTTTCTGTCTCTCTCTCTCTCTCTCTCTCTCTCTCTCTCTCTCACACACACTCACACACACACACACACACACACACACACACACACACACACACACACACACACACACACACACACACACACACACACACACACACACACACACACACACACACACACACACACACACACACACACACACACACACACACACTCAAATCTGAAGGCAGCTACTGTATGTATCCATAGCTTCTTCTGGATGTTCATGCCGGCAATTTAATCCTCCTACATACAGTACACTCTGGTCCATCCTATCAGGGCCTTGGGGTGCCACCTGGTTACTGCAATCCACATACACTTTCTTTGGCTACTGCAGGGATGGGCAACTGGAGGCCCGGGGGCCACATGCGGCCCCGCCTCCCCACTGAGTGTGGCCCATAGATAAACCATACTTATAATAATAATGAACAGACATTTAAAAAATAAAAAACACTATCTGTTAGAATTACACTGTTGGCTGACAGAGAACAGTTCTATTCCTTCTTAACTTTTTGGGCAGTCACTGAGAAACCAACTGCACCTCGAATCTGCAAGCTGCAGTCAGATCCGTGGTCATCTGGCCCTCCGCTGGTCACAATGAAAAAAATGTGGCCCTCCTTATCATGGAAGTTGCCCGCCCCTTTGGCTAATGCATTCAATTTAATCCTACTACATACAGTTCACTCTAGTCCATCCTATCAGGGCCTTGGGGGTGCCACCTGGTTACTGAGGGGTCATCCCTATGTTCCCCGGGTCCTATGTTCTCCAGGTCCTATGTTCCCCAGGTCCTATGTTCCCCTCTACTAGGGAACATAGAACCCTTTTTTAGAAAAAGGGTCATATGTTCCCCGTTCCAATACAAAGAAAGGGGAACATAGGACATGGGGAACATAGGACCTGGGGAACATAGGGATGACCCTGGTTACTGCAATCCACATACACTTTCTTTGGCTAATGCATTTTGTCCTTCCATCATCACCAATCCACATACACTTTCTTTGGCTAATGCATTCTGTCCTTCCATCATCACCAATCCACATACACTTTCTTTGGCTAATGCATTCTGTCCTTCCATAATCACAGCCTTCTCTCCTCTTGTAACCAATTAGTCATTTTCCAGAGACAGTGCTGTTCTGTTGAGCTTGTATGCTGTGGTGAGATGTGTTATAGTACAGTGCTTGACCAGAAGAAACCCTGTCTACTACTGTATCCCTTTAACTATAACTCTGATTGTCTGGTGTTATGCAATTTAAAATATGTCTTTGTAATTTTTGTTATAAGGAGGGATTTGACAATAAAGTCCACTTGACTTGTCTTGATGTGTGCGTAGCCCAACTCGAAAAGTAGCCCAGTTTCCACAAATAATGATACTGTAATAATTGCCCGTTTTAGGGCCAACCCAGAGGAATCAGCAACGCGCCACACACAAGAACTGAAGGAAAATAGACAGCTTTATTTAAGTTCATAAAGGGACACATAAAATTCGGTTGGTCGGACTGGTGCGCAAAGAAGGGTCAGCCGGCGGAGGGAATACAACCCTCACCAAATGTGCAACTCAGCAAATGTTAAGGCAATAAGGCAACACACTGAATTTAGCTATCCACTACACAGCAAAGCAATAAATATGGCAATAATCATTGCATCACAATCAGAGGTTCACTAGACTACCTATGTCACAGCACGCTACACTCAGTGAATACACAGCACCCGTAGTTTACGACTAATCATTGCATCAGTGAGGTTTCACTACTAGACTACTCATGTCACAGCACACTACACTCAGTGAATACACAGCACCCGTAGGTTACGAATAATCATTGCATCACAGTGAGGTTTCTCTACTAGACTACCCATGTCACAGCACACTACACTCAGTGAATACACAGCACCCGTAGGTTAAGAATAATCATTGCATCAGTGTTCACTAGACTACTCATGTCACAGCACACTACATTCCGTGAATACACAGCACCCACAAGTTAGGCTATATAGTCCTCCCACCGGCCCCTCATTCAATTACAGCAACAGACCAACCTTCCCAGATAAAACTACACACTCACTAACACGCACTCACACATACACACATACACACACACGTTAGGTAAGGTTAAAACAGATTGGGACTTCCCTGCCTCTCCAAGACCCTTCCCTGGGGTCCGGTAGTCCTCGGCTCGGCAGCAAGAGTTCAGGAGCAGGTAGCCATAAGCAGAGTCCAGGGACCAGAAGCCAGAGGCACAGAGTTCAAGGCCAGGTAGCGCACAGCACAGAGTTCAGAGCAGGTAGCACACAGCACCGAGGGCAGGGGCAGGTGGTCAACAGCAGCCACCGGCAGGAAACGCAGAGTCTTTGAGCTAGCTCTCGCTAGCAGTCAGCCAAAGTAACACGGCGTGCTAGCAGAGTTCACATGGGAACGCCAGACACAGCGGTGGACCTAACCAATCCAAGGACAGCCTTACACTAATTTCTCCCCCCATACACTATCTTCGCCGGCGGTGGCCCTAATGACCGCGACCGGCACCAAGCGTCTCCCACATGTGTCCAACCGCTCGCCCCGGCGTCCATCCTCCTCTGCCATGCCACCCATGTCTCTAATATCGCCTCACACGCAGGTGAGCACAATCAGTGTCACGCAGCCAATTAGGCATCACTTGTTCAATTAGTTCAGTGGCCAACAATCTCAGCCGTTCACCACAATTTGATGATAGAACTAAAAGATTATATGGACACAGAAGAGCAACACCGCCAACCGACCTGTCTTCTTCAGGGATGCTGTTAGTAAGTCTATGTGATCCGTTTCCTGTGGAGTGAGTTTATTTCTTAATTGGGATAATTAAGCAAATTAAGAAGCACATTTGTGTATTCATTGATTCATGTGAAATGCTTATGGGAGATTTAATGAAGCTTTAAATTGCTTAAAGTAACCACATCAATGTGGAAAATTGATCAATATTTGCAGCAACATAATGTTTATTTATATTACTCATGCATGTGGTAATTTGTTTCCCCAGGCCCCTCCTGTAATTGGTGTTTCAAACAGACCTGACCTGAGATTTGACACAAACTGCATGACTTGTCTCACAGCATCATGAGTAAAGCTTCATGATTCCGCATACTTGTCCCATGGCATAACAGCAAAACGCACCCTGGACCTCATCCTAAGCCTCCCAATGCCCCCTTGACCTCATAATAAGCCCGCCAACACCCCACTTACGCTAAAAAAAAAGAAATGGACTAATACCCCCAATGACAACTAAGCAACTGTATCCTTCTCCACGCCCCCTAGACAAGTAATACAGCTGAAGTGCTCTTATTTAAATGCACAATGTTTTCCTTGAGTAGGCACAGCCATTGGAAATCCTGCTGCTGCTGCTCACTGCATGAAAAGAGGGATTTATGGAGAAGTTTGCTGCTGCTGTCTCCAGTGCTGTTGGTAATGATGTTTGCATGCAGACAACTCCCCGGCTGTCTCCACTTTGCCTGCTGCTAGTCAGGTGACCATTCACCTGTGCCAGCCTCCACACTCCACATCACAGAGTGCTTTACAATATGCGACCTTGCCTTCTCCACTTGCTTCTTGTCATGATGACATCACTGACAACAGCATCATATTTCAATATCTTGCAAAAGCTCAATTGTAAAGTCTTTTTCTCATTTGCAATTGGGATGGTGAATGAAAAACAGTCCCTCAAAAGTTGTTGTGGCGAGGCTGACAGCTGGGAAACTTTATAGTTTTCTCCACGGAGGAGGGGCCATGAGGCGGAACGAGGAGACAAGCACAAGTGGAGGAGGCAAGGTCGCATATTGTAACGCACTCACAGCCTTTTACATAACTCCCGAATGGCTCCCTATGGAGACGCTACCAACAGCCTTTTATACAACTCCCCTAATGGAGACGCTACCAACAGTGTCTGCATCACTCTGCATGAAGGGCCTCAGGTGCTGTAGCTGTGTCGACTGTAAAACACTTTGTCTCTGTAACGAGCTAAAACAGCCTGCTCTCAGCTGACCCCCGTGTTGGTGTTTTCTACAGGATGACAGCTCTAATTTATCATGCACACATAACTAAAACACACACTTAAATGCTTTCACAAGACAAGCACGCACGCACACACACACAAACACACACACACACAGCAAAGTTGTCCCCTGAGCAGCTTACTGCAATGCATGCTTATCTGTTAAGGCCCGAAGCCAGGGAAGGAGCCAGAAATGACTGAGAGTATTTACATGAGGAAAAGCTGGCCACAGCACTAGACTGCACTGATTGCTGCAGACTGCAATTGTAAAGCACTGCTAATTTCACCCTTGGTGTTTGTGCTTATGTTAGAAGGGGTCATTTTGACTGGGGCATATAGAAAATAATGTAAATAGGAGAAAATATAGTTAATATTCACCCTTGTGTTCCCTTCATCCTGCTTGTGAATTTCTGTACATGCTGTACACATTCTGTAGATATTTTGAGGTTGAAATATACAGATCTCGGATTGAGCCAATAGTGCTCTTCTCACGCAAGGTTGCAACAGTGATGCGTGACCTGAGGACCAAACAATATTGGCACTCCCTTTTCCACATAATTCACCCTAGCCTTGTCCATTCAACATGTGATTCTATCAAAAAGTTTAGAAAATATTGATGTATAACTTAAGCTCCCCCACAATGACATCGGTCACAACTTGCTTGTAAATTTCTGTACATACATATTTTTGAGGTTGGGAGATACACAGAGAGAAAGACAGGACAGTTCCATTACCAGAGCTAGCTACAAAGCTAATCTACATCTGTGGTCAAAATAATATAGCTGAAGCACTCTTATCCAAATGCACAAGCAGGAAAATACATTGCCAACCCAGCACTGTGTTGGAGGGTTCCTCAGATGCTGCCTTGAGCATGTCTCCCCTGAAGCATAATCTTGCTAAAATGAATGTATATCCGCTGCAGCTACTCCTGAGGTGATATAACATAAATCTACCAGAGATTGAATTGCTGCCCACACTGCTCATATGAATGCACAACGAGTCTAGACGTTCAACAAGAGAAATTCCACCTGTATTAACCTCATGATGGAGTCTATTGGGCAGGGGTAAGGAAGTTATGATAGCATAATTACAAGTCGAGATGGATTTGTGCGTATTGTGTGCCTGAACTATCTTCACACAAATTACTGATAGTGCTAGACCTTGTTTTGCAATCACGAGTGTGTTCTTACAACTCAGACATTGCACACTGACCTGTTTAATTTAGAGCTGCATGCTAAAAGAAGTTTTGGAAACATTTTCTGAGATAACTTAAGAATGTGAAGCCATGTTTCTAATCAGTATAATTAGCATAACAGCCTGGACGATCATGTCTTGGAGGTGCAGTATGACAATGGGAGAGTTTGCTTTGACCCAGTGTCAGAAACACACTCTTAGGCCAGAGATATGCTTGCTGCAGGACACGCGTGTACAGGCACGTTCCTGTCACACAAGGTAGGCAGATGCATGTGTACGGTGCAATATTGACAGCATTCATGTAGTGTCACCTTACTTTGTTAAATTTCAACATGCATGTATTTCAGACGTGGTTTGTGGATCGGCTGAGCCTTCTTCAATCGGCAATCAGGCTGACCAGAACGATGCCGGTACGGGTGCCCACACCAGTTATGTTAGGCACTAAAGTGCTTACCCGGATGGATCTGCTGACGTCCACGTTTGTCGTCACAGTTTGTGGAGAAAAAACAAGTATTTTTCGGTTTGCGAACACTATTATCTGTGGCGTGAACACATAGGCCAGTTCGCGATTATGTGCGGTAATGGGCAAGGCATGGTTCTCAGTTGGCCTCAATGCACCACATGAGCTGGATTCCCACTATTGTCTCTGGCCCAACTGAACCGGAACCCCACCTGACGGTGTTTCATCTGAGGCTTCATTGGCTACGTTTACACGAGACATTTAATTCAGAATTAACCAATAATTCTGCTTTCAAAACGTCATGTAAACACTTCACAATTCGGAATTAAATGAAAGATCAAAATAAACTTGACGGAAGTATTTAATTCTGAGTTATTAATTCTGAATTAAAAACGCCATGTAAACGTAGCCATTGTCATGCCCCCTTCAATTGGAGTTGTTGTGCAGGTTTAAAAAGCCCTGGAGCAAAAGACTTAGATGAAGAGGAGAACTTTGTCACATTTGACTAGATAATAATGTGGCACATCACAATTACCATACCCCATGTGAGAATGTGGAAATAGCTGAACATCAGGAAATAATCCCATATGAAGCGAATTGCTAGAAAACAGACACATCAAAAGGCTAGACATTGTGAAGCTTGTTAGCTGTCTAACAGACAGAAATAAGTCAGGATGAAGAGCGTCTCTCTTTCAACAATGATATCTTCATCACACAAACAACAACAATCAAAGACTTCCAATGGCCCCTAATGCATTGACAAGAAATTGAACTAGAACTAGTTTGAACCAATAAAAACAAGCTGTGAAGGATTTCTCTCTTTGATGTTCACCACAAGTTTCAATGACATCATTGGACGATATAAGATTTTAATTAGTAGAGATTTAGATATAAAAATGGGATGACAGAACTTCAAACATTTTGAACATCTTGAAGTTGCTGATGTCTGAACCAATTTAATACATTATTTAAGACTCTATAATTAGGTTGGGACATCGTCAGACACTGGTTACAAGTATGCGGCTGTTTTTAAATGCAGATCTTTTTTAATCCGATACCGTATAAACAGAGCATGTAGGATTGTGACAGGTGCATTTTAACCCCCTAAACAGGACATTTTCTGATTTGAAGTGAGCTTTCTAAAACTCTGCTTTTGAATGAGAGGCCAAAACCCTCAGGCAATTTGTGCGCACACACACACACACACACACACACACACACACACACACACACACACACACACACACACACACACACACACACACACACACACACACACACACACACACACACACACAGAGAGTCCTATCCAATTAGTCCTCCCATGTCACCCTCTAGCCCCTCAGACTGCACCTTTCCCATGAGTTTGCGGTGGGCTGCAAATGAGAGGAGCTGAGCAGCTGATTCAGTCGTGACCCAGATGAAGAGTCAGAGTAAATCCAGCTGGGGAGGGACAACAGCTAAGTTACTGCTACTGTTACTGCTGATGCTGCTGCTACTGTTACTGCTACTGCTGCTGCTACTGTTGCTGCTGCTACTGCTACTGTTACTGCTACTGCTGCTGCTACTGTTGCTGCTGCTACTGCTACTGCTGCTACTGCTACTGCTGCTGCTGCTATTACTACTGCTGCTACCGCTGCTGCTGGTGCTACTATTACTGCTGCTGCTGCTGCTGCTGCTACTATTACTGCTGCTACTGCTGTGGCTGCTGCAGCCAGTGTTGCCAGATGTGTCTGATCAAATCCCTCCCAAAAGGTTCTCAAAAACCACCAAAATGCGCTAAATTCCGCCAAATTTCAACAAATTGCATTGATTTCTATGGCCACAAAGCTGCAGGAAAAAAAGTCAAAATAGCCCATTTTTCCTGTTTTTACCCGCAGATGGCCATCCCAAGTAGCTCAATTGGGCGGGTAATCACCCAATCTGGCAACACTGGCTGTGGCTACTGCTGCTGCTGTGTAACCTTGTGGGAAGAGGCTGAGGGGATCGGCTGAGTAATTTGTAATATTGATGATGACAAAGGAGATAAGGAAAGGCGGCAAAAAGAAAAAAAGACATGCTATTCATGGGTGAAATCTCTCAGGGCCTTGACAAATCTTTTTTATTGGTTGGCGGCAGAAGAAATAATGAGGATCATTTTAGTACCTTGAGATATCGGGCCTCTGAGAGAGACAAATTGGCAAAGAAAGGAAAGGGGGAAATGAGAAGAACTAGAAACAGGAAGAGGAGCAGGTACACTTTATACAAGTTGTATCTCTAAAAATGACTCAATATTGCCTTTCATTACCATTTCAAGCAGTATTGCTGAACATTTTATTCCTTCCACAGATGAGGACTTGTTGTTGAGCAATTGTTGGAAATGATTTGCCAGAGTAAAAGTGACACCAAATGAATGAATGAAGCAATGCATGAAAATATCACATGGGGCCTGCTGTGGCCAACCGATAGGGCACTTGCCTGCCATGCGGCTGACCCGGGTTCGATTCCCGGCCCGGGTCCTTTGCCAACCCCTCCCTGTTTCTCTCCCAATTCACTTCCTGTCCACCTCTCACACTGTCCTATCAAATAAAGTCAAAAAAGACCCCCACAAAAATCTTTGAAAAAAAAAATACCACATGGATGGTTTTTAACTTCCCTCACTAGCAATAGGCCCAATTATTGTCCTTGTTATGCTTGCCATATCTTAAATTACTTTGTGTTACTATGGTAACAATTGCCTACATTCTGTACTGCTGTGGTCCCATGATGAGGCAGATCTCCCAGCCCTCAACATCAAGTGTCCCAAACCCATACAAGGGCACCTCAATACTAACAAAAAAAACAACAACTTTACATTACATTTAGAAGACAACGTTCAAGCAGGGCACTTGAGATGAGGGTAAACACACACAAACAAAGCGATTTGCTCTGGAGCCAAACATAAAAAATAACCAGTGATAGCCCAATGTTCTGCATTCATCACCACCACCATTATCTGCATTGAACTAATGTGTGTTTGTAAGATCCAAACTAACTGACTGAGCTCCAATATGCATAGGCCTAATAGCACCTTCATGTGCTCTAGAACCAAAAATAGGCAATTATCATATTTAACATTACTTTTATGCTTCAGGACATTGCACATTAGTTAACATACAGGCCTACTGTACATGTAATATGAGAGATTGATTAAATATTGATGTGCGGCTTTTAGCTCGTTTATTATCTTAGCTTGAGACTTTTAGTGTTTATTTGATATCCAGAGTTTCTCCCTGTTATCTATGCACAGGTTATGAAAACAACAGGATTATACACATATCACAATGTGTTGAATAAAGAAACGAAAAAGAATAAAGAAAAATAGCAGAGCATTTTGTGAGTAATGTACGAGCCAAGCACCATTTAGAGATGTACAGGACAGCAGGTTTGACTGCTTAAAATTTGCAGTCAGACGTCAGCACCAGAAGTAGCAGTCATGGTTTTAACCGCTCAGGCTATGTTATGAATCTGTTCTGCACCACTAATTGCACAGTCATCAATTATTCATCCTAGTGTGCCTGCAAAGAAAAATCTGTGAAATATCAATCAATCATTTGTTTTACCTAAATTCAACTAAAATTGTTCAGATGGATGACATTCCACAAGCAGTGCTACCTTTTCACCACTTTAATTGTCCTATGAATATTTAAGGGAGTGTGTGCCACAGTCCTCTGAGAGCTTAAATGTGTATTTTTTTTACCATCTTGAAAGGCTCTCATCCTACTGTAAAGGAGGCAGACAGAGACTAATGAAGCAGGGTCTCATCAGATCAAGAGGTGCCACACGAGATGCCAGACTTTGATGCTGGCAATGACATAGTCAGTAAAGTAGTAGAGTAGAGTAGAGTAACTTTATAAGACAAAGGCAGTCAGGATTTAAATGGAAATTGGGTTTCCTAAAGGTTTTAATTAAGTCAGTATTGAATGTACTGCACTTTGCTGCTTTAAATTAATGTACAGTAGATGGTAGTAGTTGCATGAAGTGAGGAAAAAAGAACATAAGACATAGCGTAAGTACTTAATATTTATTGAGAGTAGGATACAGTTTTCTTACAGTTACTGTAGCATGGACATGACACTCTGTTTCCTTTCTTAGGTCTGTCTGACGGGACCCTCGCTGTTTCATTCAGTTGGGTTTTCATATACCTCTCTGATGGGATCCTTACCGCTAGGCTCTACCCTCTGTTCCCTTTCTCACTGTACATCTCTCTGATGGGATCCTTACCGCTACAGGCTCTACTCTATGTTTCCTTTCTTACTGTACGTCTCTCTGACAGGAACCTTGCTGCTCCACTCTCTGGTTCTAATGCTTCAGCTGTTCCGACGTCATCCATGTTGCCTCTCCCGGGTCATGCTGGGTAACTCAGTCCCCTGTCTATGTACAGGTAGTGTGACCTCAAGGGGCGAAAAGTATACCCCCGCAGCCCCCGCGAGGCAGGGGGTCCCACACAAGGTGGGGGGCCCTTGACTTGAAGTAACAGGCCCCCTCCACATTATATCTTTTTTTTAGTTCAGGGGCCCATTCTTGGTAGCTTGCAGGGGGGCCTGAAGTACTTGCGTTACGACAGTAAAGGGATCTGCATACTTCACGTGCGCACTTTGGCGCGTGTGGCGCGAGAACCATTAATGACGTCATCACTTGCGACAGACTATTCATACTTCAAAAGCGGCTTTCGCTCTCATTGTCGGAAGTGCCCTCTGCTGTTCATGAGAGAAACGGCAGTATCTTTCGCAACTCGCAGCGTGAGTTCTACAGATGTATAAAATAGAAAACCAAACACGGCTGCTGTAGGGCTACTGAACGTCTGACTTGTGACTTACCACATTGAAACATATATTTTTTGTTGTAGCCTACATTGCCAGATCATTCCAAGACCATGTGAGAGCATTGTTCTGGCGGCAGAATTTATAAATAGATCGCCGAACACAACGTGCTTCTGAACAAAGTAAACAATTGTTTCACTGAACAACATTTAAGAGAGAAGATAAAATAACTCTCTAGGACATTTTATTATCCTCAAAATGATGCAGGATCCATTCTGTAGTAGCCTACAGTAGTTGTAGCCTCTCTTCGCAACTCCTGCTTTGTCTGCCTACCTGCGTGGTCGCTGGTGGCGCACGACAAGTTACAAAAAATGTGGGGTGCACGACGACAAAGGGGTCACTTGTGCCGGGCCTAGGCAGACAGGGGGCCCAGAATTAGGTCCTCAACACATCGTTGGTACTAGATTTGGGGCCCTTTCAGATGACTTTGTCCTGGGCACCGCCAAAGCTGTCAGTGGCCCTGTCTGCAGTTTTAATTAGTGAAATATTTATGGTTAATCTGAAAGCCATTCAGCTCAGCAGGTGTACTGTACAAAAGTCAGACAAGGGTTATTTAGAAAACTACATGCATATAGGTGTGTGTGTGTGTGTGTGTGTGTGTGTGTGTGTGTGTGTGTGTGTGTGTGTGTGTGTGTGTGTGTGTGTGTGTGTGTGTGTGTGTGCAGGGCCGCTGACAGCTTTGGCTGGGCCCAGGGCAGTCATCTGATAGGGCCCCTCACCCAATACACACAATTTAATGAGGACCCAATTATGCCCCCCCCCATCTCCCTTGGCCCGGGACGACTGGCCCCTTTGTCGGCTTCCCTGTGTGTGTGTGTGTGTGTGTGTGTGTGTGTGTGTGTGTGTGTGTGTGTGTGTGTGTGTGTGCTTACAATATGTCATCTTGTTCAGCATCACTCTCAACCCTGACACATTACACACAGACACACACACACACACCAATATTATGGGATACTCATACACTGCAGCTCTCACAGTGGGAACACAATTGCCTGGAAATTGCCTTCATCCACAAGCCGCATCCACCATTATCCCAATGCCTGAGTGGAAATTGATCTCATAACATGATGTAGTGAGGATTTCTTTGAAAGATAACAGTGCTATGGAATGCACACACACACACACACACACACACACACACACACACACACACACACACACACACACACACACACACACACACACACACACACACACACACACACACACACACACACACACACACACACACGCACGCAGGTACGCGAAGGATTAACACATAGGGTAGATATGGCTTCAGCCTAGGGCCCCACCATCTGCCAGGGGGCCCCCGATTGGCCAAAAGTGACAATTGCAGAGTTCTGACAAAATGTGATATTGAAAATCCATCCGTTGTGTTGAGCACAGTTGCTAGATATGTTATCCTTAATTCTTATCTCATAATCAAGCCACTGTGTATGTCAATTTGTCACAAATTTTGCCTTTCAGGGGCCTACAGACACCTGTAGCCTAGGAGACCCACACCATCTTACAGTTTTTGCCTACTGCTTACACACAATTTGCAAAATTTTGCTCATAGAGTCAAAACTCTACACACAAACCAATTACTCTCAACACTTGCAGATAAACCCTACACATATATGTCGACATGAAACTCTGCTATCAAAACCTAAACATTGCCATAAAAACTTAACAATCTTTTGTCAAAACCTCACTTTCATGTCAAAAGATACACATGAGCACCAAATGAGAAAACACATTAGATGAACATTAAAACAGTTGTCTGCTTTATACAAAACACACCAGTCTTTCTTTTTGTAAGCCTATTCAGTCTCACAAAATGTACATCTTCACAAGACTACAAAATTCAATACATAACTGCACCTTACAGAACAGGACACTACAGTAAAATGAAGCAATATATATATATATCAAACTACATCACTCTAAACACAACAGTGTGTAGGTGAGCTTATAGACAATTTGTTTGTGTATGGGGTATATTCACAAATTTTCAAATATCTAAACATGATATATGTGGTTGATATCAACATGCTGTAATGAAAATCATTGTCAATAAACTTTGTTTGTTTGGGTATGAGGTGTGAGGTATTCTCTTCATGAAATACATTACATTTCCACAGACACAATATGCAGCTGACATCTATTGTACATAACATCATCAACATTACTGTATATCATGTTCAGTCAGTTTGCTCAAAGGCTTGCTAAAAATTACACTATTTTTACAAACTCATGTTTGCATTACCTAACATGCAATGATGAAGGCAACAGGCTGCTCTTGGTGGCATGTATCAGGCTAGGTTTTACATTACGTGAGTCAGTCAATGCTATACTCCATATTTCTACTCTTTAGTACCGTTGTGCCATTAGTTGTTTTGTTGGAGTGTAGGAATGTGTGAATTTAGCATAGAAGCAATCAAAGTAAAACAAATAAATGCAAAATAAAATAATTGCAATGTAATATAAAGAATGCAACTTTGTATCTGGCAGAATAGTGGTTGATTTTGAAAGCATGTGTTTTATTGTTTGTGTACTGTACAAAAGTCAGACAAGGGTTATTTAGAAAACTACATGCATATAGGTGTGTGTGTGTGTGTGTGTGTGTGTGTGTGTGTGTGTGTGTGTGTGTGTGTGTGTGTGTGTGTGTGTGTGTGTGTGTGTGTGTGTGTGTGTGTGTGTGTGTGTGTGTGTGTGTGTGTGTGTGTGTGTGTGTGTGTGTGTGTGTGTGTGCAGGGCCGCTGACAGCTTTGGCTGGGCCCAGGACAGTCATCTGATAGGGTCCCCCTCCCAATACATTCAATGAAATGAGGACCCAATTATGCCCCCCCCCATCTCCCTTGGCCCGGGACGACTGGCCCCTTTGTCCCCCCTTGTCGGCTTCCCTGTGTGTGTGTGTGTGTGTGTGTGTGTGTGTGTGTGTGTGTGTGTGTGTGTGTGTGTGTGTGTGTGTGTGTGTGTGTTCTTACAATATGTCATCTTGTTCAGCATCACTCTCAACCCTGACACATTACACACAGACACACACACACACCAATAATATGGGATACTCATACACTGCAGCTCTCACAGTGGGAACACAATTGCCTGGAAATTGCCTTCATCCACAAACCGCATCCACCATTATCCCAATGCAACGAGTGGAAATTGATCTCATAACATGCTGCACTGAGGATTTCTGTAGAATATGACAGTGCTATGGAATGCACACACACACACACAGGGCTTGATTAATGCATAGGCTATATGGCTGCAGCCTATCGCCCCCTATCTGTGTGTGACAAGATGTGATTATGAAAATTCATCTGTCGTGTTGAGCACAGTTGCTAGACATGTTATCCTTAATTGTTATCATGTAATTATATCGAGAATTTTGCCTTCCGGGGGCCCGCAGAAATCTGTAGCCTAGGGGCCCAATACCATCTTAATCCAGCCCTGCATATGCACACGCACACAGACACACAGACACACAGATACATACACAGACACACACACACACAGACACTGACACACACAGATACACACGCACACACACACACAGGTGTATTTTGAAAATTGACATTTTGAACAATATTTCAAGTTATTTCCAAAATGTGCATATTGTAAGTTAAACACATTGTCCTCCTTGATAACAACAGAAAACTAAGGTTAATGATATAACTATTTTACATGGATATTTTTTTCCATTTTTAGGAATTATGGTGGCGCACAAGTGAGTACACCCCAATGAAAGTCACAAAGAATAGTTTTTCATAATTGAACAAGCACTCAGTCATTCTTAGTTTAAGGACACATTAGCATCAGCAGATAATTGGCTACTATATGAAACACAAACACACACAGGGCCGCTGCTAAGGTTTTAGAGGCCGTAAGCATAACTGGTCAGGAGGCCCACCCTCATAATTAAATAATAATAATAATAATAATAATAATAATAATAATAATAATAATAACAACACAAACACACACACACACACACACACACACACACACACACACACACACACACACACACACACACACACACACACACACACACACACACACACACACACACACACACACACACACACACACACACACACACACACACACACACACACACACACTTTTCTCTCAGGATCACCCTGCAGCTGATGTCATGGGTGGAGGATGTTTTAAAATGTTCACCATGTTTGAGTGTTGAGTATTCCACATTACTGTCCCTGTAGCTTCCTTGAGGTGTTCGGAGCTGTCAAGACTTTTCTTGAAGAAGGAGGAATACTGTACGTGTTTCCTTCATGTCAAGCTCCAATGTTTCCCAGCAGCCTTTGAAGACAAATCTCAGTCACATGATGTAATGTATGCTCTCTTTTCTTCTTCACAATCGCTCTTGTGTCTGGAGTCCTTGTGCTGTATGGAAATGACATAGAAATACATTATGGAATTGCTAATGAACAACATACATCACAGAGGAATCCACCATGGCACCAACATGGACAGATGTGCTGAAGATTCTTTGAAAATAATTGCAGCATTTTTCCTTCAACCGATTGGTTAAAACGGGGAGAGGCTTTGATGCATTTTTCATCACAGTAAAACATCACTGAATCAAGTGTGTGGGAGCAGAGGCAATTGCTAATGAATGTCTGAATGGGACTGCACTGCAAACACACACACACACACACACACACACACACACACACACACACACACACACACACACACACACACACACACACACACACACACACACACACACACACACACACACACACACACACACACACACACACACACACACACACACACACACACACACACAATGCAGGAATGCCAAGTTTGACAAAGGCCATCATGTGCATTTCTCTCTCAATTTCTTTCCAAAGCTAACATGCATTGGTTTGTATTTTGCTATTACTGCTATTTTCCACCATGCTGTACTATCTCCTCAAGAAGTAATAGTTGGATGGAATGGTATAGACAGGAAACTCAGTTGCCAAGGCTGTTGTCATGGTTAGGGCAGAATGTTCCAGAAGGAAAATGACTATAGAACACCTCTCCAGGCAACCTGACAAGACACCTCGAAAATCTTTAGTGTTTGTTTAAAGGTCCAATCAGAGACCAGTGTAGGCTGAGAGAGAGGAAATGAGAAAAGCCAACAGCTGCCAGACTCCCATTACCTGCCTGACCTCCGACTGCACACCATTATGGCCTCTCCATCTTCCCCTCAATAAGAGCTGTGGGCTGGAAGAGGAGGATGAACACAGCAAGCAAGGTCAGCAGCAACTCTTTAAAACAGAGTCAATCTTCCCCATCACACCACTCTACTTAACTCAACTTATCGATGGCTACGGATAGACAGCAGACATTTTAAGTAGTAGGCTTCTGAACTGAAATGGGCAAGGCAAGAAATCCAATTACCACCTAGAAGCAATAGTTCAACATGCCTAAAACTAATGTCTTTGTATCTGTTTTAGAGGGGTTTTTCATGAAAAAGTAGGTATGCTTCTGTGACGGAGGTCATCTTGCACCTGTTCACCCCCCTCGGGGATCGAACGTGCGACCTCGTCAACTACAACGGTTCGGCAATGGGAGACACAGTACGATACCGCTGGGCCAAGAGACTAGTCTCTCGGCCCAACGGCACGAGACTGTATGAGGCTATCGGAGGGAGGTTTACCAACGTTCTACGCCAACTCTGTGCTAGTTAGCCTCCGTTACACTCTCCCCCTTAAACCTCACTCCCATCCCGGGTCAGCGGCACCACTGTGACGGAGGTCATCTTGCACATGTTCACCCCCCTCGGGGATCAAACGTGCGACCTCATCAACTACAACGGTTCGGCTATGGGAGACACAGTACGATACCGCTGGGCCAAGAGACTAGTCTCTCGGCCCAACGGCACGAGACTGTATGAGGCTATCGGAGGGAGGTTTACCAACGTTCTACGCCAACTCTGTGCTAGTTAGCCTCCGTTACACTTCGTGTGTGGTACTTTCTGAAACTAGCAGTTATTTGACTACGTAGATGGCTGCACACCATATACCTTGTCTGTGAGCATATGGAACAAGATGGCACGTACAACTCTGCTGGGTGTGGATATATTGTCCATCACATGTCTCCTCTGTTGTCATTAGGGATATAAACAAATGTGGATCTCTCTGCTGTTAATGCAGACTCTGTATTGCATATGTGTGTACGTGTGGCCTGAGGGTAGTTATTGGAATCTCAATTAAAATGTATTTGTTGTTGCCGTGGCTCCACACATAACAGATTCACCATGAAATTTAGTCAAGATTTATTTAATTATTTTCTTTTAATTGTATGTTTCTTTAATTGAACATTTGACACCATGAGATAATTATCTTACACTTGTACCTTCAGTTGTGCCTTCAATTAAATATTTTGTTATTATTTGTAGAGAAATTCCTACTAATTTGCTGTGATTGCTCAGTGTGGATTTGAGAATGTGTGACTTAAAATGAATTTGTAAATGTTGAGCCATGAAGCAGCTCCTACTGTTGAGGCATATGGTTAGAACATACAGTAGGTTAGGTATGTTCTATATGCACTGAGGAAATGTCCAATACTTATGTGACTGTTGTGTGTGTAACTGAAAGAGATGCAAATTAACACGGCATCTAATTAAATGGCATGTGAGGAATTCAAAAGATAGAGCTTATTTAATTAGTGTGCAAAGGTCATTACCGTCCCTGGACGTTCGTGTGATACCATATGATTCTACAGTATGGCTTCTACATGCTGTAATGTGGAGTAGACTACGGTTTTATTTTATTTTATTTATTTTATTCTATTTAAACTATTGTCCCAGGAAAATAAACCTGTTGCCTCTTTTAAAAGGGCATCCTGGCCAAGTGGCAGTAATAAAATTAAAAATTCAGTCTTAAGTGGGCTCATGCTGGAATTAAAATAACAATGGAATCGGTTCCATTCATTTCAAGTGCTTTTGTCATTTGTTCCATGAAGTAGAAGCGGGAAAAATCTATTCTATTTTCCTTCTCTTCTTTTGTCACTGCTGTGACAACATTCTTGTATTTGGCCCTGGCAGCTGCAGTACTTTAGATCACAATGGATCCAGGAGGTTAAAAAAAAAGGAATAAGTAAGGGAGATGCCACGCTGGTGCTGACATTTTGGGGACAGATGGAAATGGAAACCAGACTATCAGACCAAAAACACATCTCCTGCTGTGCTGTGTTTGTGTGTGCGTGTCCATGTACGTGTGTGTTTTGACGCGGGTTGTCCTCAGCTGCATTCATATTCTATCCATTTTATCTTATTTGAAGCTGTAAGTGTATGCTTTTTCAGCATACAGCATATGTGGGAAGTGAAATTGTAATTCAGCAAACTGACTGAACAAGGCAAAACTAAGCTCCAAGGCCCAAATGAACTCCATGACATTGCCACTAAAAAGTTTGTTGTTTATTGGTCTCCTACAGAGACCAGCAGCACAAAAAAACACAAGACAAAACAAAAACAACACCCTATTCCTCAACAAATTCTTCATATTAATTGGGAGGCAAAACTAAATCAAAACAAATGCAACATCATTTCCTAGCAAGGGGATGCATGTCAGACCCTTCAATCAGCAGCAAGCCTCTGTTCCAAAGTGACATGCGGTGAAGTAGCATGCAGTGCTACAGTTCAGAGGCTTTAGGCAGCATAAATATTGGTTTGCATCAGAGCGGAAGACATCCATTGGCCTGCCAGAAATCTCTATGATGGTTCCCCATGGGAAATCAAACCCTTTCCTGTCAAAACACATCCACTGGCAGGACATAAATTAGCAGAAATACAATTTTTCCAGTGGACTAGCCAGGCGTTTTTGGCACTCGCATGCAAACACCCAATGATGAAAAATAGTTGGTCAACATTATTTGTTTAAAATTCATACTGAATAAACAATGGGCTAGGGGGTTTTTACCATTACACCAGGGACTTGGAGTGCGACCCCAGGTCTTTTCCCAATCATTCTCCCACTATTTTCCTGTACGATGTCTCTTTTCCCTATGGCACTTCATCCCCATTTTAATGTATGCTTCGACTTCTGTATTTAGTTTGCCATGATTACTTATGACATGCCATGACTTTTCTCATGACATTTTTATGATAAGGGCATGTCTGCTTAATGCCACTGATATTAAATGGGTCCCAACATGCCATATTCCCTCCTGCCCCACCCCATGGCAAGAGTGGTGAGCCTTATCCCTCAACCTACCAGGAAATCAAAGTTAAAACAGAGCTCTTTATGGCCTCTTGCACTCAGTACAGAAGAGGTGTAGGAGGAAGACACTTTGCATTCCTCTTAGAAACACGATTTTATTGAGCTGATTCAGCAGAAGCCATTCCATCAGCCTGGCGCTGCATTATGTGATTCAATTAAGCTGTCAACGGCTTACTGCCAGGAACATCCACTGTCTACACAAATAAATGGGTTATCCCACATTTTACAGGGTTTGCATTCAGCTGCACTGAGGATGAGGGACCAGCCGAGTCCTTCATTGCCATTAGAAATCCAACACACTGTAGCCTATGTGAATAATGGCTCTAAGGGTCCAATGCAATCCATCATGTGGTTCTATACTGGAAAAGTGCCCCTGCAAGCTTGCACTGACATCATGTGAGTAAGGGATCTCTGGTCTCATTTCTCCGTGTGAGCGAAGGGATGTGTCCCCATTTTAATGTGAGGGGTGTCAAGTGCATTACCAGAAGCTTGAACAGATGGATACAGAGAGGCCAAACTTTGAACAGCTCTGGCACTAATAAATGGTTTGTCCCACATCTATAGGGTTTGCATTTAGCTTCAGGGACCGACTGAGTCCTCCTGCATTAGAAACCCGATACTGTACACTGTACATGAATAATGGCTCAAAGGGTCCAATGCAATCCATCATGTGGTTCTATACTGGAAAAAGTGCCCCTGCAAGCTTGCAGTGGCATCATGTGAGTAAGGGATCTCTTTTCTCTCATTGTTAGCAAAGGGATGTGTCCCTGTGTTGATGTTAGTGGTGTCAAGTGCATTAACAGACGCTTGAACAGAGATGCTAACCAAGAAAAAAAAGTGATCTCTGTATAACACATAAGACATAAGGCAAATCTTTAATATGAAATGTTACAACTTACAGAGTAGCAAAATGTGCTGCCTCTGTGATTACTCCAGATGACATTGGTAATTTCCCAAATGTACAATATATTTTGTCTTCCATGATGACACCGCATCCTTTGCGGTGGAACTCTGGGCGACACTGCCTCAGGACAATATCATTATACTTATAATATTTATAATTATATTTCAGACTTAGCTTTAATAATTTTATGTTAACATAGTGGACAACGAATTTGAAATAAGGTGCACAGTCTTTGGCGTAGGTCCAATCACCAGCCGGGCTCTTGCGTTAGCGGATCCAATAGAGCCTACTATTGCTGGGCACCAGGAACTGGATATTTAAACCCCCAGATGGTGATTGGGATGGAGAAGCAGTTCTTGAACTGACAGCACCTAAGGCAGCAAGAAAGGGGAGTTAGACACGTCATTATAAAGGGAACTTTGGCCGCTGATTGGCTCTGCAAAATACTAGGGGTGTGCAAAATAATCGTCATATCGATGCATCGCAATACTTACTTTCACGATACAATGCATCGATTCATGACAAGGTATCGTGATACTTATTTTCTCAATATACTGCATGGATTCATGACAATTGATTATTTGATAACAATAAAATTCTATTTGCCACGGGTTGATTTTGTTCAGTAGAGAGTAGGTAATATTTCTGTTGTGATGTAAGCTCTCTCCCAGATGATAAAATGCTTAAATAGAATGAACTGACTTATGAAAGCTACACAGCAACTGACAAATAAGCTGTATTTTACACATTTACTGAAGTAAATATCGCAATGCATCACAGTAGTACATGAATCGCAATGCATCGTGATAGAATCGCATCGTGGCATGTGTATCGTGATGCGCATCGAATCGTGAACCCTTTGCCAATACCCACCCCTACAAAATACTATCCTTACCTTTGAGTCTTCCTGGCAGAACTAGCTGGCTTCCATTAGAGCCTGGAGACTGCTATCTGTGTCTTCTGAAGGGGCAATATGACTAACAATATTCAACAGAGAGCGCTACAGAGACCAAGGAACAAGCTGAAAAAGACAGAGATGGAGTAGAAAATAATTAAATCACAACCTCTGCTGCTATAAGCAGGATAAGAAACTGAGCACGAGGTGGGTGTTTTAAGCGCCAGACAAGGAGATTACAGACAATCAATTAGCTTTGGCTTGTTTATAAAGAGAGTGTGCAATGGATCGTCTCCAACTCTCCAATTATCCTGTGAGTTATCCTTTAGTAGAAGTTTTCTTTCTATGAATACATGCTTCACACCTGTCTAATGATGATTAAAATGTTAATGTCGAGGAACAGAAAACAAAATGCCTTTTCAGGAAGAAAAACAAATAAGGCTGCAAATCTTAGCTGCAGGCTTAACTGAGGTAATCCACAACCAAATGTCAATTTATTAGACAGTCAGAATCTGCTACTTAAGGTCTGACACATTTTTTGAAAAGTCAGTAAGCAAACCTAAAACATAACGATTCAGACAGACAGCCAGAAATGTAGATAGTGTCACCCATACTATTGTCAGAGTTTGATCATTGTAGCTAATGCAAAGAAGGATAGTTTTCAAAGTGAAAAGTCGGCCCACTTAAAATCCTTTTTGTTGTCTTTTATTATTTCATGGCTGGATTACGTTTTGACTTCAACAGTGTTCATCAGATTTTCTACAAACGGACTTCTCACTTTGAAATCGACAGTTGTCCTTCGCCCTGCACGTTTTCCTGGGATGTGCACAATCCTCTCCTTCAGCTAATGCAAACAAACCATGTAATAACGTGGCGGTGGTGGCTCAGGTGGTAGAGGAGCCCTTTGGCAACCCGAAGTTTGCTGATCTGTCTGACCCCATCGATGTGTCCTTGAGCAAGATACTTGCTCCTGGTGGCAGGGTGGTACTCTGCGTGGCAACCACTGCCACCCGTGTGGGAATGTGAGTGTGAATAGTTGAATATGAGGAATACAATGTACAACGCTTTGAGTGCCCGAAAGAGTGGAACGGTGCTGTATAAATGCAGTCCTTTTACCATAATGTTCCAGCCAATCATCAAGCGTTGTGAAATATGACTCCTCACTCCCTCCTACAGCCATTGAATTAAAGGTCAACAACTACAGTACATCTAGTCCGGACCTACAGCTATTGAATTAAAGGTCAACAACTAACAGTACATCTAGTCCGGACTAAAAATGAGAAGCAAGAGATAAAAGCGAGACACCGAGGTCACTTTGAAAACTTCAAGGTCGACAGCTAGGGAGCAGGCTGGAAATGGAGATCCAAGATCTTCATTGACCTGTCAAGGCTGGAGTAGTGGGTGGAAAAGGGACTATTATGGGATGCGTTATGTTGGGAATGAGGAGCAGAATACACTAGCGGGGTCATCCTCAGCAGAATACACTATAGGATATCACTAGTGAGGTCATGACCTATAGTTAGAGGTCAGCATGGAGTGAACATGACCTGGCAGCCTAGAGGGAAGTCTTGTACAAAATAGACCAGAAAAGATTCACATGTTATTTTACGCTCAGCAGGACAGAACAAAAGACAATTTCATCTTTCAGCTCTGCACAATAGAACAGAGGAGACAAAATGTACCATTAGGCCCTGCTGTGTAGAAGTGAGCATAGATGTTTTTTTTATTTAAACAGTATAAATAATTTAAGAGGTAGTGTATATTTCTGAGAGGTTTTCCTCTTTCTCTTTTCTATGCCTTTACAGTCTGAGGCTCAACATGCTTTGCTTTTTGTGAATATGTTGTCTTTTGTGACTTGTTTGTTTCTGTCCGTATTGTGAGTCCTATGTAGTGCGTTTTGCGTCTTTGCTGCTCTCTTGGTTAGGGCCCCCTTGGAAAAGAGGCAACTGCCTCAATGTGACTACCTTAGTAAAATAAAGGAGGAAAAAAAGGACACAGTGCCAATATCAGCAGCACCTTCAAGGACAAGCTACTGTACAGTACAGTACACTCTCCCCTCATCAGCGGCCCACTCACGTTTCCCAGCTGGACCCCCAGGATGTGGACTGTATTAGGTTCTGTTGACAGGTGCCCGGGTGGATATGGCCATTGCTTTTACAGTGCTGTCAGGCTATTTTTCACACCCAAAAGTGTTGTAGACAAAGTAGAACAAGCACAGAAAAAAATGCACCTGGGTTGCACCTGTCAAGTGACCTCTAGATACCTGAAGCTGAGATCCCAAAAGGGCTCATAACAAAGCATACAAATGGAAGGTTGTACAGCGGGGGAGTGTGTGTGTGTGTGTGTGTGTGTGTGTGTGTGTGTGTGTGTGTGTGTGTGTGTGTGTGTGTGTGTGTGTGTGTGTGTGTGTGTGTGTGTGTGTGTGTGTGTGTGTGTGTGTGTGTGTGTGTGTGTGTGTGTGTGTGTGTGTGTGTGCGCGCGCGTGTATGTGTGTGTCTGTCTGTGTCTGTGTTTGTGTTTGTGCCTGTTAACCAGGCATGTTTGACACTGTAGACAATCTCTACACTAATAGCCATTAATATATCCTTATGCAACTGCTTTGGTGTGACAAGGAGGTGACATTCTGCTTTCATGGGAGCACATGGGGATGACGATGAGACCGCATGAGTTAGTCTTTCACTATAATCTAAATATGCTTCATAAAACAGATGTTTGTATTGATGGGCTGGTTTAACCTCACACGTTTCCAACTGTCCTCTTAAGAGTTGAACACAACAGTCACCCAGTCGACCTTATTACCACAGGTGTTGATGGTGAGAAATCTTTGCCTGTGATATTCTACATACAGTGAATGCATGGTCTTATAGTGTAGATTACTTACAATATATAAAAAAGTAATCTACACTAGATAATATAAGACGCTATTCCTGATTATTTTCTCAGGAAAAGTCCTCTGGCCTTAAACACAGCAATATCGCCCAAACTATCCCACTTACTGAAGCGACTCATGTGAAATTACTCTCCCATTTCCATCGCACAAAAGAGTAATTGCTCGAATTCCACCACAAAGGCAATAAAGTTATCTGGAACCGAGCCTGAGGAGGAGAGGAGAAAAGAAGAATAGGCCTCAGAAAAGTTTCAGTGGATGACTTACTCAGTGACCATTCAGTACAAATGTCAGCTTCAGCACAAAGTGGGTCCTTTCTTTGTAGTCCTTTGTAGTGGAACGGCAAAATCGGAGGCTGTACATAGCCCTCCTATTACCCTTGGGGTCAATTTGACCCAAATCAATCTTTAACCTTTTCTATTGCTTCATACTTGATGTCTTTTCCTTTTCCTAAATAGATTGGGTAAATGTGAAGGAAGTAAAACCATCATGATGATTGGACAGTGCATAGCACTACTAAAGGACCCCTAACACAGCAACGCCCCAATACTGTTCCCTAGGTGCCACTGTTGTAGCTTCCCCACATTGACATCCACACCCTTAGTTCTCTTTATTGTTATCAAAACGGTTTTTACTTTTCGGATCATATGACTATCAGGAATCTATGCCAAAGTTACTGTGTAAGGCCATTAACTTCACAAAATGTCTTTCTATCTATTTTTGGGTCAGCCTATGAGATTATGGTTACATTATACACATATTTTCTCAGTCATGGAGTACACATTTTGTGTGAGGTGTGTGTGGGGATGCTTTTTATGTCACCAACAAAGCAATGGAAATTACTGTAGGCAGCTATGCTACTTGCAACCGGGTGTGAATAGTCATTGTTACTATTTGCACCCATGTTAATAGTGATTGTAAGTATTTGCACCCGGGTGTGAATAGAGATTGTTGCTATTTGCACCCCGGTGTACATAGCAATGTTCATTATTTACACCCGGGTGTGAGTAGTGATTGTTGCTATTTCCATCTGGGTGTGAATAGTGATTGTCATTATTCGCACCCGTGTGAATAGTGATTGTTAGTAAATATTTGCACCCACGTGTAAATAGTCATTGTTGTTATTTGCACCCGGGTGTAAATAGCAATTGCTACTATTTGCACCCTGGTGTAAATAGTCATTTTTGCTATGTACACTCAGGTGTACAAAAAAAACCCTATTTACAACCATGTCACAGCTGGGTATAGACAAAATAGTTATATACTACCAGGTGTGCAGTCAGTAATGCTAAGAGAAGTAGAACACAAACAAAGCAATACCAATTTGGCTATTTGCACCTGTGTGTAAATAATGAACATGGCTATTTACCCGGATGTAAATAGTCATTGTAGCTATTTGCACCCGGGTGTGAAAAGCAATTGTTACTATTTGCACCCGGGTGTATTTAGACAGAAATGCTATTTACACCCATGTCACATCCGGGTGTAGACAAAATAGCTATTTACACCTGGGTGTGAGTAGTCATTGTTGCTATTTTCACCTGGGTGTGAATAGTCATTGTTGCTATTTACACCTGGGTGTGAATAGTCATTGAGTGTCCTGTGTCACACGCCCTGTGCTCACTCTCCTCTCCAAAGCATACATTGCGACAGTATCATATGGAATTGTGTTTGTCTTTCACACAAAATACTGTGCATCCCTTTGATCTGAGGGAAAAACAGTAAATCCAATATCTGCACATGAAGTGGAACTCATGCTGGCATGCAATCAAGTACAAAGTGCTTCATGAAGTCTGATGTGCTGTCATTGCAAACACAGAATGTAGTGGCGCCCAGCTGATATCTGTCATTTTCTCATGCATACATACCGGTATATGATATTTACTTGTCAAAGGCTGCCAACAGACAAAGACAATAATACAAATGGGGAACATGTGAGCAGTAGAGGCTTATTTGCCTTTGCCTTTCTTAGAATTGTAATAATTCACGTTTTTGTAAGACAAAAGTAGATGTCGATAAACTATGGATGCAAAATAATACATAAGTATAGGCCTTCTACTCAAATAGAGAGCGAATGTTTGCACGATATGAGCCCGCTCTCATCCTTTCTGAATGTAACCCTGAGATGGATGAATTGGCATCATACAGTCCGTACATGCTTCTTAAATGATTATATCCCCCATAAACATTATATCTGAAACTGACTTTTGTTTCTGTCAGAGACAGAATAGGCAATTTTGAGTGTTTGGAATATCCATTTAAAATGGTGGCGAGAAA